>NW_026652307.1:2109822-2153713 GCF_009828535.3 Hylobates moloch | reverse complement strand
CTCTCTCCTTTCTCTCCCCTCTCTTCTCTCTCTCCCCTCTCTCTCTTCTCTTTCCCCTCTCTCTCCCCTCTGTCCTGTCTCTCTCTTCTCTCTGCCTGTTTCCTCCTGCTCACAGGAACCAGGGTTCACACTCTAAGGAACTAAAGGCCATGAAGAAATACCAGGGGGTTTCCTCCAGAGGGTGGAGGTGGCCCCTGTGGCTGCCACATGGTGTCCTGGGGGTGGGCTTGGAGTTGCTCTGTGAAGATCCAGGGGACCTGCATCTGGGGTTACATATGGCACAGTGCTAGAATTCTAGAGGGGAGCCCTCTGGGCACTCCTCCAAGGCCACATCCCAGATGTGGTGGGAGCTGGAGAGTCATGTCATCGGTGGTGTATTTCATGCTAACCAGATGTGGGCGGGCATGTGCCCTCCGGCAGATCCTTCAGAAGGAAGGAAGGAAGCTGTCACTGGGCCTTCCCAGGGCAAGCCCAGGCTTTCTCACACACCGTCTGTCAGTCAGTCCTCATCCCATCCTGGTGGAGGGATCAGGATATCGTTTCTTCATTGTGCTGTGGGGGCAAAGGCATAGCCCGTCATGCAGGTTGCTGGGGTGACCCACAGGGGCAAGGCACAGAGAGGGCTTAGCAGACAGCCAGGCATGCAGTGACGCTCAAAATGGCAGCTGTTTCCATCCCAGTGTTCAAATAAGGAAGTAGAGGCCCTGAGAAGTTAAGGGCAAACAAGGTCCTGGAGAACTGGAGTCAGGGAACATGTCCCCAAGGGAGTGCCACTAAGCACTGGCACTGTGGCAGTGCTGGAAACGGGACAGGAAACACCAGCTGCACTTGGTGTCAGTGCAGCCCAGGATCCTATACTGCAGCCCCAGGAAGCTGCTTAACGTCTGCAGCTCCTTGGCAGCCCTCCCTTCCCTCCGGCCCTGACTGTTTGCCTGTGCTGGGCACCATTTTGCTTCCAGCACCGCAGTGGAGGTGGGGCAGGAGGCAGGGCAAGGGTGTTCACCAGAAGCTCTGGCTGCAGTAGGGAAACCCTTCTCCTTCCCACTGCTCCTTCACTGAGCTGAGCCCTGTGGGGAGAGTCCCATCTGAAGTGTGTGTGTGTGGTTTTTTTTTTTTTTTTTTTGAGACAGGCCCAGGCTGGAGTGCAGTGGCATGATCTCGGCTCACTGCAACCTCTGCCTCCTGGGTTCAAGTGGTTCTCCTGCCTCAGCCTCCCGAGTAGCTGGGATTACAGGCATATGCGCCACCACACTCGGCTGATTTTTTTATGTTTAGTGGAGACGAGTTTCAGCATGTTGGCCAGGCTGGTCCTGAACTCTGGTCTCAAGTGATCCTCCTGCCTCAGCCTCCCAAAGTGCTGGGATTACAGGTGTGAGCCACTGCGCCCGGCCCCATCAGATGTGTTCATCACCAGATTCCCCAAATCCAGTCCAGTACCTGACACTCAGCAGGAAATTTATTAGAGTCGATGAATGAATGAATGAATGGGCTGACATGCCAGAGTCACTCTGTCCTTCCCTCCAGGGCATGAGCTTGTAGAAGACAAAGCCATGACACAGCCTCCTGGAAACAGAATTCACTGGCTCAACCAGAGCACCTTTGTTGAGGAGACAAAGCTTGGCGTAGAATGGGCACCTGGTGGCCCAAGAAGGCTGAGTGAGGGATGCGGTAGGCAGCCTGGATGCCGTGGCAAGCTTTGGGTGTTTTCTAAGCACAGAGGGACATTCCTACTAGAGCTGCACAAGTCTGAGCACAAGCAGGAGTGTCCTCTGGCTGTTAGAAAGCCAGAGCTTTGGGAGAGCCTGGCCTCTGAGTGTCAAGGCCCATGGGGATGTGACTCTACCAGGCTTCAAGCAGAATCCCGAGAGAGGGTGGAGGCAGAAAGGCTATGTGCCTGGGAAAGTGATGGCCTCTTCATTCCCTCACCAAAGTCCCATTTTTTAAAAAAGTTAAAAATTGATGGACAAAATATTGAACATTCAACCTTGGCAGCAGAGGGATAAACACAGGTGCACTTTGTCACTGTGACAGAGTCAATGGGCATTCATTTCTAACATGGCGAGCATCATTTGAATGAAGACAGCAGCCATCAGTTAAATGAATAGTTATGCTGTCCTAAGCTTGAGTGCTAGCTAGGCTCAGAGCACGGACTTGGGGCTCACTGACTGGCATCTGTCAGCTTCTGAACTTGGTCCTGGTGTGATTCCCTCGGAGCCCGGGGAGGTCAGGCAGGGTGTCTGTTCCAGGAGTGAGCAGGGAATTCCCTCTGACCCACTGACTTAGGAGCTGGTCATGTGAATTTTGAAATTCAAACTCTTTTTTTTTTAGTATAAAATAATACGTGCTCATGAGAGTGCAAAACCAAATGAACCATGACTGAAGGCCATAACAGTAGGAAGAAAAAGCCTCCTACCTCCTTCACCCCAACATTGCATTTTCCAGAAGTTTCCCATATATACACACACGGTATGTCCCTCTTACATTCCAGCAGCTACAGTGGATCCTCCTGTATGTGCTGGTTTGCACCGGATCCCACTCTAGGTGAAAGATAAGATGGACATTCCTTGTCTCTGGTGGATCCACTGGGACCTCTCTCCATGTTAGCTTCCATGGGGTGGAGGAGGTCCTGTCTGTCTTGGTCCCTGGTGCAGTTCTGTTTTGGTCCAGGAAATATTTCCATTGAGTGGAGAGGCACAGCTCAGCTCCTGCCAGCCTGCTGTGGAGTTGGAGCCTCCTCACTTGAGGCTGGGGGTGTGGGCGGTCGTAAACTCATTGCCGTAAGCAGTTCTGCTACGGCAGAGCCTTGTATCTTAGACACGTGCACTAGTGCGTTGGGAGGGTAAATTCCTAGAAGGCCATTGTGAAGTCAAGGGTGCATGCGCTTTTAATTTTGATGGATGTTGTCAGATTGCTGCACGTCTGAGGAGGCAGCAGATCGTTGACTCTTGGTGCAGTTTCAGTTCTTTTTTCTCGGAGCTTCCTGTCTTCTTCCTGTCCAATCGTCTCACGCCCAGAGGCACAGAGCTGGTGAAGATGGAAGCCTCTGGAGCTGGCCTGGGGGGCTGTGAACCCAGCTTCTGTCCTTGCTGACTCTTCCCAGGCCTCTGTGTCCTTGTCTGTAGCATGGGTGAATGTCAGTACTGACTTCAAGGGCCGATCTGAGGCCTCATGAACTCACCTCCCAGCCACCAGCATCCCCAGGTGCACACAGATCAAGGGAACGAGCTGTGGTCATGGGACATGAGTTTGTTGGACTCTGGAAGGCCTGGCAGTGAGGTCTGGGGTGGCATTGCCCTTGGAGTTGTTGAGGGATGTTGGGGACAAAGTATGGCCCTTCTGAGCAGGCCACCCCTGCTGACCGTCCTCTCCTCTTTTGAAGTCCCAGAGATGGGGGGTCTGTTTATTACAGACAGCCAAACAGAGGCCCAGAGAGGTGAAGCAACTTGCCCAAAGTCACACAGCTGCTTACATTACAGAAGAAATGCCACTCTGCTTTTTACTTTAAGCACAAAATTTGTTTCTCCTTGCATGAAATAACCTTGCTGTGGCTCTGATGCTTCACGGCCTGGGTTTGAATTCTCATCTGCTGATTTCTGACTGAGGGCAAACTCCTTTACCTGTCTGTGCCTGCAGATCTCTGAGATGAAAGCGGAGATGGGCAAGCTCACTCACTAGCAGGGCCGCGCTGGTGTCAGCACCTTGGGCAGCCTCAGTCCTTCCTCTTGGATCCGGCACTGGCAGGGCACCAGTGAGAAGAGGGCTGCCTGTTCAACTCCCACTGAAGCTACAGGTGAGTCCAGGCCTCAGTGCAATGCATGCTCTTGTGATGGCCCCAGAGCCAAGCAATTTTATCATCGTCTTGTAACTCATCCACTACATCTGACCTTTGGATTCACAGAATAATTAATGGGGCACTTTGGGTGGCGCTTGAAGTGTCAAGTTTTTAATTAATGTGCCGGACTGAATATACTTAGCTGGACCATTCTGCCCGGTCCATCCAATTACCCAGACTCATTATGCAACTCAATTGCGTTTTCCATTACTCAGTGACTTTGCTAAATGGGAATCTATGCTGCAGACAGACAGCCCAGCGCCAATATTGATTAGAGAGCACAGTTTATTACCCAGTGGAGGCAATGCTTGGGGCTGTAAATCTCTTGCTGGACACAGCTTTTCTGCAGCCTCCAGGTGGGAGACGGAATTGTATTTGGATGAAGCATTTCAGCCATCGACCCTCCTTCCAAACTTCCTCTGTGTCCTGCCTTTTGTTTAATTGAATTGCCTTTCCCTTGCCAACTCCCCCCTGTAAATACACTCAAGGACTCCTCCTGCTTTAATAGCTAACATGGATGCACGGTATTTTTCACCTTTCCCCGAGCTCCAGAATGACACAAAACATTGAGCTTGCCAGGGAGCATTATAGCAGGATCAGCCACAGGGGAGGATGCTGAGCCTTCTTTGTTCTCGCTGGATTTAGGATGGATCTTGTGCCAGACCCACCTTGTCTTGCTCTGCAGTGGCCTCCAGCCCTTGGTGAGAGAGGGACGCAGCAGTCAGTTAGCGGTCGAAACTTGTGTTTAAGGTTGTGATTATAATTCCAAGGGGAGAAACACTCCTCTCCCCACTCTATCAAGGGTACTCTTTCATACTCGATAACCTCCTTCCACTCCTATTGCCCCTTCAGCATTGCTTCAATGTGTTTTCCTAATCTGTGGCACAGGCTGCAGCAGGGAAAAGAAAAAGAGCAAGAGCACAGGCTGGCGCGATAGTTGGGCCGTGTCCCTCCACTGTGTCAAAGCTGATGAACACCTAGTCCATGCCAGGCACCGCACATTTGCCATCTCCAGTCCTCAGAAAGCCTAGGAAGCACGTGTTTGCATTGCTTTTTTAAAATCTTCTAGTTTAGATTATTTCATATTCACAAAAGAGTTGCAAAAATAGTACAGAGAATTCTCATAGACCCCCACACCCAGCTTTCCCTTGTGTTAACACGAAAGTAAGTGTTTTAATCAAGAATCTGTGGAAAAGAAAGCTGAGGCTCAGAGAGGTTAAGGAACCTCCACCAGGTCACACAGCCATGGTGGGATTAGAGCCCAGATCTGTGTTTAGCTTTGCCTGCGTCATCCTGTAAGCATGAATGACTATCTGCCAAAGAACTTAAAAAGAAGGAGCGGGTGCTTATCACGCAATCACAAAATTCAAGAACAGAGCTGTAGGTGTCCGCAAAAGGGAGATGTCTGATGCCCAAGCACAGAAATCAAGCCAGAACCTCATTTATGTTCGAGATGGATGTTGCTTTGCAAAGGCACAGAGGAGATTTGAATTCCTAAGGGGTCGGAGGGAAAACAAGAAGAATTTGAGCACAACACTGACCAGCAGCCCACACCCTTCCTCCCTCATTTAGACTTCAGTAGTCTTGTTTCGTGGACCCCAAACTGCCCGAAGGACCGGCTTCCAGCCCGCCTTGCTGGAGCCAATCAGCAATCAGCACATCTAATTGGGCTGGTGTTGACACTCCTGTTGGCAATGTAATAGTGCAATTAGCAACAATTAACCTTGAGAATAAATGAACCATCACAAAAGAAAAGTTTTGCTTTCGCCAAGCTCAACAGACACCCTTTCAACAAACACCATTCTGATTCTCCGGACACTCCTAATGAGAAAAGGAGCTGCTGGTGGTTTAAACAAATAGTGATAGATGAAAAATAAATCCCATTGATTAAGCACACACTGATGCCAGATTTGGCGGTAAGCACTCAACATTGACTTAGCTCCCTAAATTCCCTCTAAAAACTTGTGAAATCAGTGCTGTTTTTATGCCCTTAAAAAAACCCAACATTTTAATTTTGAAATAACGATAGACACACAGGAAATTACAAACATAGTAAAGGGGTCCCATGTATCCTTTCCCCAGGTTCCCCCAGTGGTGACACCTTATGTGATTATAGATTATCAAAAGCAAGATATTAGCATTGGTTCAAGCTACAGCTCTTTTTCCGATTTCATCGTTTTCCATGCATTATTTGTATACGTGTGTGTTGTTCTATGCAGTGTTGTCAGTATTATTATCCCCTTTTCATATATGAGGGAACCAAATTGTAGAAAGCGGTAAGGGACTTGCCCAGGTGACCATGCAGAGCTGCATGAAGGTCAGACTCCAAAGCTGCACCCCTGCCTGCCTCTCTGGGTTTTCCAACACCGCTATCCTTTGGGAATGTGATTAATATGGGGGAGACTTTACTTGTGGACGAAGTGAGCCCTTAAACTACACATACAGCTGGTAGTAAAAATGTTGTCTTGCTAATTTATCTCTTCTAAAGTTGATATACAAAGGGCAGAGCGCTCTTTCATGCTCACGCTCGCCCTCCTGCTGCGTGTGTGTGTCTGCGTGTATCTCACAGAGTGCCTTCCTGTATGTGGACCCCGATGGAATGGGATGAGTGGGGAGTCACTGTGACTTCCAGTCTGGTAATGTGGGCAGAAAGCACGTGGCTGCCTGAACTGGGACAGCTGGGGCAGGATAGATCCACTGGCAAATGGAAGCCCACCTCCCACCACGGATAGGGTTGGGGGCACCAGAAGGCCCCAACACACCGAAGGGAAAGCTCCATAACTCTTAACACCCGATGGCTTCAAATTAATAACAAATTGTGAAACTAAGGCACACCGCGGATTTGGCTTTGTTCTTGGAGCTGTTAAGAATGAAAAGGTCATCGAGCTATAATAAATAATGAAATGTGCCTGTTTTGTGCTTGGGAGATAGGGGATTTTTTAGTGGGGAGGGGTTGGTTTAATGGCTCTGGGGAGGGTCCTGAAATCATCCCCCTTCCCTCTGGGTGGCAGTGGTGGTGGAAACTTACTGCAAGTTAAATTTTTAAAAAATCAATAGCATTTCAGATGATTGCGAATTAGGGACTATTTGCTGAGGCTTAAGGGGATTAAGGTTAAAGCCTGAAGATGATCAATGGGTAATTACCACAAAGCAGTGGGGTGAGGGAACGGAGCATGTCTGTGGACTTGGGGTCAGGGCTTACAGGAATGAAGAAGGCAGCCCCAACAGGACCCCTTTTAACATCCACAGCATGCAGTATGTCTGCACATGTCAGACCTGAATGAGCCGGGCTCGGATGCATTGGGAAAGCCATTTGCTAGGTCGTTCACCCTTGAGGGTGCCCACCCTTTGCCCTTTCTCCTCACCACCCTCGCGGATGCCCCCACCCACCATGGGGGAAATGAGACTTGCTCTCCATTCAGACCTGGAGCAGACAAAGGCCGAGGCGCGGACCTGCTGTTCCCTCCATGCCAATCAGTCCTGGGGTTGTAATGACTACAATTATCTGATTTGAAGTCAAAACCAAATGGCCCAGAAGAGTGATTCAGACTCCACGCGGCCCTCTTCCTGAGAAGAAGCACAAATGGATTTTTCTTTCTTAAGCCCAATTTTGTGCTGCTCATCGACCCGTCATCATTTTTGAGCTCTATTTTCTTCCCTTCTGCTTGAGGCACAATTAACGGAGGCCCAGAAAGTTTTTTGCTTCCCATTTCTTGGCTTTGTTGGTGTAGCTTGGCCTTGGTGCTAAGAAAATGCTGAGGAGCCCAAAGCCCTGGAGTTGCCTTGGGAGAGTCGCTCACCCTTCTGGGCCTCAGGATGGAGGGCCTGGGGGCTACAGAGCTGTCAGCCTGTGCCCTGAGCTGGGACTCTGTGGAAATGTGGGTAGCCCAGTCTGCCCAGGGTGACTGATTCAGACTCTCCAGGGGTCACTGACTCTTTGGGTCAAACGTGTGCTCTTCAGCAGGTGAATTTTAAAGTGTAAACCGGCTGGGCACAGTGGCTCACCCCTGTAATCCCAGCACTTCGGGAGGCCAAGGTGAGTGGATCACTTGTCAGGCGTTTGAGACCAGCGGGGCCAACGTGGCAAAACCCTGTCTCTACTAAAAATATAAAAATTAGCCAGGCATGGTAGCATGTGCCTGTAATCCCAGCTACTCAGGAGGCTGAGGCCGGAGAAACACTTAAACCCGGGAGGCAGAGGTTGCAGTGAGCCGAGATTGCACCGCTGTACTCCAGCCTGGGTAACAGAGCAAGACTCTGTCTCAATATAAATAGATAAATAAATAAATAAAATAAAGTGTAAACTGGCTCAGAATTCCCCCAGCAGCTCCCCCAACTCAGAGTGAAACCCAGAGTTGGACTTCGGCCGTAGGATCCTCCTCTGCCTTTGTCTGCACGCCAGGCTAGTCTTTCCCAGACTCTGCTAAGCCACCCTGGCCTTCTTTCAGCCTGTGCTACTCTCATGGGAGTGGCTGCCCCAGGGCCTTTGCCTATCCTGTTTGTGCTGCCTCGATGCTCTCATCCATCCATGCTCAACCCCATGGTCCTCTTCAATTCCCAGGCCGGCCGTCACCTCCCCGGGCCATTGTGTGCGAGACAGCCCCTGGTCTCCCTCCTACAGTATCACCTACTTGAGTTTCCGTGCAGCCTTTATCTCAGCCTGAAATTTTATTCTTTTTGTTTGTTTACCTGCTGATGAACTGCCTGCCACACCAGGATGTGCTCTTCCAGCCCCGCGTCTCCACACCGAGCCCCTGGCCTGGCACGGAGTAGGTCTCGTGAGTGCTTGAATGCATGAGAGGCAGTGCCGTGGAGCCTTGCTCAGCAGTGACACTTTATAAGTCTGGGTTCAGCTCTCTGGAGCTGCTCATTTTACACACGAGGGAGCGGAGGTCCTGGTGGGCTGATCCTAAAGTGAGTGATCCTCCCACAGCTATTAGTGGAGTCCTCAGGCTGCCCTTGTCCACGCTGGGTGCACCTCCAGGCAGCTTTGGATTTGAAAAGAAGGTAGCTGGTGCCATGAGGCTTCTGAGTTCAGCCAAAGGGCCCTCTGGGGTGATGGGACAACCTGGCCTTGTCCAGAACTGAGGCCCCGGAAGCGAGGAGTTGAAACTGGCGCCATGAGCTCAGTTCTTTCAGCTAAAGCTGTGCATATTCCCAAGATAGAAAAGGTCAGAGACAATGCAGTTATTCTGGGGCCATGGAACTCTGCCTGGTGCTTTCCGGGCTCTTAAACGTGTCCATTTAATCCTTCATTAAGACCTGTCCATCAGCTCATCTCTGTGCATTTAAAATATTTCACAATCACTTCTCCCCTCTGGCAGGGGCCTGACTCTGGAAACTGAACTCAACCTGCCCCCACCCCGCACTCCCAGGATGGGGTCCTGGCCCAATAGAGCCAGCCAAGGCCTTGCGGTGTAAGTCTCGGCTGCTGCCTCCGTGTTGGGTGCGTCCAGTCCACTGGGATATATGGCTCCCATTGGAGGTGAGCTGTCGAGGTCTCTGTAAATCTGTTCCCTTCTCTTCCCCCACCATCAGGGACATAAGGCAGAGAAAATGCCAGACATGGACATGGGACATGGACACTTTGATCTATGTACTCATTTTCTTGTGCTCCAAACTTTTCCCTTTATTTGACTTCAGAGGTGACCACTGAGCCAGGTGCTTGCAGTTCATTCAGAAGCCCTTTCCATCAACTTCCAGCCGCAGGTGTACCCCTCACCCCCAAGAGCGGGCAGAGCCCTGTTAGAGGGTGGTCGGGGCAAAGCCAAAGGCCCAGGCACACGGCAACCCCCCTGCCCCCGCCAGCCGGAACTGGCACGTGGGAGGCGCTGAGGCCCAGGGGCCTGTGCCCTGTGCCCTGTGCTTGCACCCCGCCTGCCTGCCACAATGCTGGGAGACAGCAAACAGGAACCACTTGAGGGGCCATCAGCCGCTGCTGATGCGAATCAAAGAGCACGCGGTCCCCAGCCCAGGGCGGAAGCACGCTGGCTACCCATTAGTTGTTATGGAAACTCATTACCCCAAGAGGTCATTCAGCTGAAAATATAAACAATTTCCCGAAAGGTTTTAGCGAAATTCATGGGTGACAGCCGTAATGGCATTATTAAGGGAGAGGAGGATGTACTCTCCTGCAGCTGTGGGTTGCGGCCTGCCTTGTGTCAGGGGCACCTGCTCTCCCGTGTCTTTCCACTGCCACCCACCCAGTGGCATGAGGCCAGACATGCGGCAGGTCCTCCTCAAGCCTCGTGAGTCCTCCTGTCAGGGGCTACTCCACTTCTCTCAGACACTGTCCTATACCGGGAAGAGAGAAATCCCAAGACAATGTGCCTCTTCTGGGCTCCCTGGGCAAATCCCTCTTATAAAACTGGGTGCAGACAAATATCACCTACAATGATGTCGAGTTACGACAATTAGAATAGCTATGTACTATCAGCAATGGTTATTATTACATGGTATTATTTAATTATTGTGATCAATTATATTACTTGTAATTATTAATAAAAACTTCAAGTATCGTTATGTTCCAGGCCACTCGTGTTTTAAGTGCTATAATTCTGGTCACAGGCATATGAGGCAGGTACTATTACCATCTCATTTTAGAAATGGCAAACTGTTGTTACTGAGAGAGACCCTGTGCCAAGCAGGAATTTTAAGTTTCCTGAAAGTTGTGTTCCTCTCTTTATTCTCTCCCTCTCACCTTCTCTCACTTTCATCCAGCATTCATTCCATGAATTCTTATTGATTGTACTATGTGCTACATACTGTTCTAGACACAGAGCGGCAGTACACATGCCTGTGCTTCCACTACTGTGTTTTTACTTGGCTTCCTCTACTCACCTGTCAGAACCTAGATGTCATTTCTCCCAGGTAGCCTTTCTGGGACTTGCTAGTTGGGGTCAGGGGCTTTTTGATGCTTCTACAGATTCTGAACGTCCTTCATCTCGATACTGGGAGTTCTATGACAATTGTTTACTTGTATCTGTCTCTTCCTCTAGACCTGGGAACCCTTTGCAGGCTGGGACTGTTTTTTGTCTATGTTTTCAGGGCTCGGCACAAAATAGGTACTGAATTTTTGTTGGATTTTATCACTAGGAAAAAAGTTCCAAGAAGGCCAGGTCTGTCTTTTCTACCCTTATATCCACTAGAATAGTGTCTAGTCTATAGTGCTCGCAAAATATATATTTGTATGATGGATAAATGGATAGATGGATGGATAGATGGATGAATGGTTGATTGGATGGGTGGTTAAGTGGATGAATGGATTAATGTCTGGATAAATAAAATGTTGGTTACTAGAAGGTTGGGTGATTGAATGGTTGGATAGATATTCAGATGTTGGACAGATGGACTAATGGATGGGTAGATGCACATATGGGTGGATGGTCAGATATACAATTGGATGGATGGTTGGATGGATAAATGGAAAGTTGTTAGGATAGAGGTTTGGATGACTGGGTAGATAATTGAATATTGAATTGATAAATGAATAGCAGATGGTTGGTGTCTGAGGTCAGTTTCCCTAGGCAACAGATTCTGAGCTGGTGTTTTACGTGCAGAAAAATTGCTGAGATGTGCTTTCAGGATCAACACCTATGGAAGAGTGAACAAAGAACGATCAGGCAGCAAGAGGAGTCAAACTGAGACAGAGTTGCAACCTCTGCCAATCCCACGGGGAGCTCTGGAGTTGGGATAGCCCTTCAAGTTGTCTTGCCTTGAGGCGAGGAGTCTGTCTTTATAGCTCTCATTATCAGTCATTGGGTGCACACTGTCCATGGAGGAAAGGCCTGATTAGGGATGAAGCATCTTTTTCAGCCAACGGCAATGCCTGGAGAGGGACTCAGTTGAGAGCTGTCACATTTCAACACTTGCAGCAGCTGGGAGACTGAGGGCTTCTGTCCAATAGGCCCAAAAGGCAGGCCCCAGATCATGCACCAGAGCATCCACTACACTTCACCCTTCTGCTTCACTTACTTGGCTCCTCCAGGATTCAACCATATGCCTAACGCCAGGCATTCAACAACCATATGTGTAATGCCAGAACTCCTTTTCTGAAGAGTCCTTAGTATAATGTGATATATGCGGGATCCTGTACTGTCAGATCAAATACTGTGTAAGCATTCAGAGTGTAGGGCTAGCTGAGGCATAGTAAAGACAAACCCATAGCTGAGTATGTCAACCCCAATCAAGAGAAATTGCTGCCCTTTTGAAGGTGGAAACGGTCCTGTGGAATCAACTTGCCACCAAGTAGCTGGTTGGTGGTGTTCTCAAGGGCGTATTAGAAGCTCTGTGTGTGTCTCCCCAGATGATTGAGCCACTATACTGATATGGGTGGACCTTTGTAGGATGGATATTTGGTGGTGGCAGTAGCTAGATCAACCTTGGTAAGTGGGGAGTTCATGCTGTTGGGCTCATGTGTAGCTGCTGCCTGTGCTACCATAGCTATTCCATTAATGCACCCATTGTGCCATCAACAGTAGCTGATGACAAATGCTGGCTGATGTCAGCTAGCCTAGTCATTGTGTCTACTTGGTTGTCTAGTGGCTTCCAAGATAGATGCTTTCTATCATGAACATGTAATACAACAATCTTAGCACTCTATGACAACTTTCACGGGTCCTTCCACAAGCCTCTTTTTCAGACCTCCTTGTCCCAAATGTTTAAGTCTTTGTTCTCAAGACCTCTGACTGACAAGTCAAGCTATTTACCTCGGCCCCTGAGTCCATGTATATTCTTACATTGAACTACTGTTTTTTCAAACAGAAATGAATAGCCAGGTGCACTACCCAAAGCTGTGCAGTTTTGCTGTGACTTTGGGACTATTTTCTTTCACTACAGTCTTTCAGGGTCACTTCTGAGTGGTGATATAGTGCACCTGGTATCTGTTTTTGTTTTTCACTCACATGCAATTAACCCACTCATGAACCAAACTCAGGATTTTTTCTCATTTTGCAGCTCACCATAAAGGAAGCACCCCCGTCTTCAGTTGGCAATGCTTTGAGCAAAGGGAGAGGGGCTGGTGCCACCATGGTAGATGACAAGGGAGTCTAGACTTCTTCCTGCTCCTGGGGCTTACGTGTGCCCCCTGCTCCTGCTTGTGCTTGATCCTGGAAGTACCACTTCCGTCTTAAATACATTGTTGCTGGATCTTCCTGACTTTATGACTTGATGGATCTAAGAGAACCAAACTTACTATGGGTAGCTCTGTCTGAGGGTCACTTGATGATCCATAGTCAGGCTCCACATCTCCACCAGGGCTAAGGAGGTTACCAGGAGCTCTTCTTAAAATGGTCAACAATTCTCTATTGCAGATGGCCTTGCTCCAGCAGCCAAGTGGGCCTACACTGTGACTCTCTTACTAGGATCTGCCATGCCATCTTTTCCTGTCGCTGACACCTCTAGTATAATAAGTTCAGCTGGGTCATATGGTCTGAGCAGCAGGGCCACTTATGCTGCAGTCTTGACCTGCTGCCCAGCTTTTTTCTGCTTTGATCCCCACTGGAAGTGGGCAGCCTTGTGTATCACTCACTAAATTAGTTGGAGCAGTGTTCCAAAGTATGGAACATGCATCTTCAGGTCCCATAGAGGTCTTCCAGTGTTATCCTTTCATCTTTGTGGTAAAAAGTATGAGATGCAATCATTTGTTTTTTATTTGGAGAGGATGGGCCATTATGCCCCCAGATGACTGGACCACTGTACTGGACCACTGTACTGACATGGCTGGACCTTTGTAGGGGTCAGGCTCTCCCATCCTTTGGAACACATGTGCCTTCTCAAGAGTTCCAACTTGCTGTTTCTTGCTCATCCAGTCCAATTAGCATGATATATCAGATATCACGGAACCAATGTGATGTTCAGTGGAATATCCCTATAATCCAGGTTCCTTCAGAAGGACAGAGAACAGGATAATTAATATAGTGCTCAGGCAAGACTGTAAATATACCCTGTTGTCCATGTCAAGTGAATGGCAAACTATTTTTGATCTTCCTTCTTGATGGGGATGAATGCATTCAACAAATTAATGACTGCATCTCAGTATGATCCTCTTGCTTAATATAATATGTGCTATTTCAATTTGGCAATGCCCAGCACTAAAATCTGGAACTGGGTTCCCAGGTGAAATAAGACTTCTTGAGCCTAAGCCATAGTGTCCCTTGAAACTCTTCCAGAACTCTGCATTGGGAGGTATTAGATGCTTGCCCAGGTAATAATAAAGTTTGCCTCATCCTCATTTTAATGGTATTCTTTATACTTGTAGGGCCCCTTCAGGAGCCTTGCTGGGAAGGGGTAGTGGGGCCAAGCTGGGATATGGATAGCCCATGGCTATTATGCCATCAAAACTGCATTCAAATTAATGAAAATTTTGCACAAATCTAATAGTCACCCTACTTCTCATCAACTTGCTACTGAGAGCCTTTCATGTACTTAGAGATACAAGGCAAGGGACTGGCCATTTAGCTGGGGAGTATAAAGAGTGCATGACACAGGCTTTCCAAGGAGGCAGGGCAAAGTAGACTGGAGAGCCCTGAAGCTTCCCTGGAGAGAGAGTGACTTAAGCGAGGAGAGAGCCTGGCCACCCCAGACAAGGAGTCAGGAACAGTAATGCCTTATTTAAAGAACCATGCCTAATCATATAATAAGTAATATAATAACTGACAACAATAATAAATGTGACATTTATTGACAAGTACACAAAACCCATTGATGTCTATTATAAATTTCACCCTCAAAACAACCCTTCATTCATTCAGTAATACAACAATTATTTTTCAGACACCGAGGGTACAATGGTAAGCAAAATGATGTGATTTCTGCCTTCATATGGCTTCCCATTCAAGCAAGCATGTGGGGACATAGAATAAAGTCAGCCAATAAATAAACATGATAATTTCAGATGGCAGCTAGTGCTATGAAGAGAATAGAACGAGAATAAACAAGATGATGCGGCTGAGGGGTACTTGCCTGGATGGGGAGCGCTTCAGATGGGAGGTTAACGAAGCCTCCCCAAGGGAGTGACAGTTGTGTTGGGACTGGAGCAACATACAGTTCGTACAGAAGCACGTTGCTGGAGGAGGAACAAATGCAAGGGCCTTGAGGCAAGCGTGCTCTGGGACATTTGAGGAGGCCAGGGGAGGCCCCTGTGGCTACAGCACAGCCTATAACAAAGGTGGCTGGGAACACTGATGGGCAGATCATGTCTGGGGATAGAGAATCCGACTCCCAATTCAGGATGAGTCTTCGACACTCAAGAAGGAGAAAGGCAGGCCGGGCCACACTGAATACATGTCCAAGAGTCAATTTGGTCCTGTGTTTAAAGATCATAATCTCTCCTGCCCCCACATTTGCACCAGGAGGAAACGGTGACACACGCTGTCCCTTGTCCTGGAGGAGACCCTGCACCACCAGTCCTGAGTCTGCAACTCCCAGAACCGGATGGCCCAGGCGCTGTGTCCACGTAGCCCTTCGTGTATTGTATTGGGCCTCTTCAATCACTGCTAGATTTTCCAGTATTGACCAACAGAATGCTTCCCGTTGGCTCGTTTCTTGGAAGCATGAGAAAGAGATGGGAAGAGGGGGAGAGAGCCTAGCTCCCCACATGCAGGTCTCTTTCCTTCCTCTCTCCCTGACCTTTTCCATGCGTGCTTCCGATATCCCCATGTTGAGAAGACAAACCACAGATAAAGTAGCCTCTCCTGGCCCCCAGCCAGGGGCGTGGGTGCCTCCGTCCTGTGTGTGCAGACAGCTGAACAACCAGATTGTGACCTCGGCCTGGACTTCCTTAGCTGGCTGGAGATGAACTCGTTTTCAGAACTGTGAAACTTGACATCCTTTACCCCGATACCTTCAACTCCCAAGTTTGCTTGGCCAAAACAAGCCATCTCTGCTGAATCTTTGGGGCTCTTTCTCATGGAAAAGGAGGCTGCTGCTTTGGCCATTTCTGAAGGCCCAGTGTCCACAGAGCCTTTCAGCAACACAGTCACCCCTTTGGACCCCAGCGGGGAGTATTCTGCTGTCATTTCAGTCACATTTTTAGACAATGAAACTAGATGGTGAGGAAGGGCCACTCTGTGCTGGCGCTCAGGCGAATTCAGGAGTGGAGCAGCCTGCATCACTCCCCCAGGGACTGCTGGTTAGCCCAGGACTGGAGACTCATTACATTCCCAATTAGAGGTTCTGCCACTGAGCAGGTGCCTTCAGCTTCAACCCAGAGAGGAGCCCTGCTCTGCCCTGCAGGGGCCTAAGAAGCTTACATTATTTACAGTCACAATTCACCTTTTATTGTTGATGTTGGTGCTTCCATTTGGTGTCAGAAATTTGCATGTTAAGGACTTTCTAAAGTTTTCTTTGGGCATGGGGTTGTGGGGAGCTGCTGCCTCATGCCCCCAATTTCACTGCGTCCCACATTCCTTACAGCCTTCTCTCATCCTCTTCTTCCATGCATTTTAGTTTAAGTTTGTATTTAGGGTCAGCATTTTGAAAGAAGAGTTAGCATCATTTTTAATTTTTAGCATCACGAATCTAATTTACTTGTTCCATGAGTTAATAGTGTTGGCTGCTTGAAGAGCACATGCCTTCTCTGTGAATTTGGCAGCTCCATCTGGGGTGATGGCGAGGGATGAGACCACTTTGCTGGGCCAGCCAGGGCCAGCCTGGGCTGGGCTGTGGCTCATTCAGGCTTTGCTTTAAGATTGAAGTTGGAGCTAGAGCTGAAGACGCCACCAGGGCCTGAGGCAGAGCCAGGCTTGGCCTCTATTACATGGCAGGGTTATTCCCATTCACAGGGTGGCACCCTTCTGCTCTGTCAGCTTTCCCAAGCACATGGATTTTTAAAAATTTCAAGAAAGGAAAATAATTAAAACCTACGGAACTGACAAAGTAGGAAGAGGGTGTTGAATTAGAGGCAAAGAAGGAGACCCAGAACTTCACAAACCCGAGCACCTGCTAGAAACTTCACGGCGTCAGGACAAACAGAATGATTCCAGAGCCATCTGTCTCTGCCCTCCCCCCGTCTTCCTACTTGACGCTTTAGAAGCCTTACTTGAGTGATAAGGATATGTTACCACAGCATTTTTACTTGGGCAACACACTTTATTGTTTAGTTCCAGGGAGAAAAATGGTCGATAGATTGATGAAGGCAAAATGACCTTGTTGTTGAGCAAAAGCCTCCAGATCTCATCACCTTCAGTAGCACTGCCTTCACCTAAATGCTGGTGACCTTATTGTAATTGATTTATACAGGCTCTCCCCAGTGTGTTTGCATTGCATGTGGCATTTGACATTTCATAACTTGGCCTCTCAAAGCTGGGATCCAGGATCAGCATGCACACTTCCAAAGAAGACAGTAAACATTCGTTAGAGCTTGCTCTTGAGCTGGCATGGTGGGATCATACCCAGCATCCTTGGTTGATGGAGTAAAAATCCTAATCACGGAGAGTGTATGCCCCGGGAGACTCATAAAACAGGTTGCTAATAGGGTACGAATCAATCAATCAATCAATCAATCAATTCATATTATTAAGCATTCTGTGGCCCCATTCCATCCTTCTCCCCAAATCAGTTCAGCTCTGGGAACTCAAATGCAGGAGCAGATTTCCCAAACTTTAAGAATCTCCCAGGTGTTATGAGATGAGCTCACATCAAATGGTAAACAGTTCAAGGAACTGTAGTATGGAAGGGGGCAGACAGAGCTTGGACAGAGACATGAGGAGAGATTTCTGGAGAAAAGCAGATGGAGAATTTGCATAGTTGGAGGGAAGCGGGTCAGTGGGCAATGACGATGGAGGCGACACGCTGACTGGTTGCCTGGCTCAACCACTCTTCATTGTTTGAGCTTCATGGGTTCTTCTCAGCCACTCTGGAGCCTCACCATTCTCCCTGCATAATGGAGCCAGTGACCCCATCTCTCAGGGCTACGGCGAGGTTCTAATAGGCAAAAGAGGTGAGACTTCCTTGTGAATTTTTCAGGAAAGAGGAGGAGATGCCTCCTGCTCCTTCTTGGGGATTGGGGGCAGGAGTGGGGCTCACACCTGTAATGCAAGTACTTAGGGAGCCAGAGGTGGGAGGATCACTTGAGTCCAGGAGTTCAAGACCAGCCTGGGCAACATGGCAAGACCCCATTTCCAGGAAGAAAAAAAAAAGTGTTGTGGGGTAAGAGTTGTGGTGGGGTAGGGGGCAGAACAAGCAAACTTTCAGAGATGGGAATGGGCAGCAAGGTCAAGACCAACTCCAACAAACTCCACAGAGGTGTTTGTGTTCTGGCTCTGGAGGGCTCAGCCCCTGCTAGGGCACAGCCAGCACATCCAGCTTCTTGAGCAATTAGGCCATTTCATCAATCACCTGAGAGCTGTTCCTTCCACCAGACCACCAGGCAGGCTCCAGGGTACCTTTTGCCCCCATAAACAAAATTCCATCACTGATAACACAGACTCTCCTCTGCCTCGATATATTGCTCCAACAGGAATTCCAAGGCCGAGAAATGGCCTGTATAACTTTCTCCTTATTAGGCAATAAAACATCCAGAAGTGTTAATGTATACAGAACAATTCCATGCATGTCAACCACATCTTCAGAATAGCTCTAAATTATTCTCAGCTTCCTTTTTCCTGCAAATGGCTTAAAGGATGCACTTTTTAAGTCCATACACTTGAAAGATAGAAGGACCCTGTCAATGGGATCTTTGCATGCAGAGGGAATACAATTGAAATTTCAGAGACATTGATAAAGAAGCTGGGTAAAAATCTGGCCTTGGGAAACGTGAAGTTTTTTCCCCACTTTTTTGTTTCTTTGAGGTATATTTACATTCAGTAGAATACTCAAATTATAAGTTTATGGTTTTATAAATTCTTCTATGTGTATACTCATGTAATCACCATCCCAATCAAGATGTGTGGTGTTTTATCACTCCAGAAAGTTCCCTTGTCCCCTCCTCCTCCAGGTGATACCATCCCACCTCAACCCTGGCTACCCAGAGGCAAACAATATTCTGATTTCTTTACTACAGGTTAATTTTGCCTGTTCTAGAACTTCATATGTGTTGGATGATGCAGATGTACTGGTTCATGCCTGGGTCTGTCACTCAACCTAAGGCTCTAAGAATCATCTGTGTTGTATTAGCAAGTGGTTATGTCTTCCTTTCTCCCACCCACCTGCCCTTTTTCTCTCCCCTTCCCTTCCTTTCCCTTCTTCCATTCTTCCCTTCCCTTCTTTTCCCTTCCCTCCTTCTTTCCTTCTTTCTCTCTCTCTCTTCCCTTCTTTCTTTTGTTCTTTCTTTCTTTCCTTTCTCTCTTTTCTTTCTGCAGGACCTCAGTCTGCTGCCAAGGCTGGAGTGCAGTAGCACAGTCATGGCTCACTGCAGCCTCAACCTCCTGGGTTCAAGTGATCCTCCTTCCTCATCCTCCTGAATAGCTGGGACCACAATAGCTGTGCACCACCATGCCCAGCTAATTAAAAACAATTTTTTTTAGAGATGGGGTCTCGCTATGTTGCCCAGGCTGGTCTCAAACTCCTGGGCTCAAGCAATCCTCCTACCTCAGCCTCCCAAAGTGATGGGATTACAGGTGTGATCCATTGTGCTTGGCCTGTTATTTTTTTTTTCTTGCTAGCATTTTATTGTATGAACATCCCTAAATCTGTTTACCATCCTACTATTGAGGCCTATTTGGGTTGTTCACAGTTTGAGGCTGCTATGAATAAAACTATCAGGAATGTGTGCACATGTTCTCATTTCTCTTGGATAAACTCCTAGGAGTGGAATTGCTGGGCTGCACAATGATTACTATAGATTTTATTAAAAACAGAAAGCTCCAAAGTGGTTGTGCCATTTCCCATGATGCTCAGCAGCTTCTGAGAGTTCCTGTTGCTCCAGATCCTTGCCAAGGCTGGGTTTCAATGGTCTTTTTAATTCTTGTCATCCTTATGTGAATGTAATGGTAAGGCATTGTGGTTTAATTTATGAAACAAAGGGTAGTATTGTAATATGATTAAGCTTGGTTGCTTTCACCTGGGATACTCTATGGACAAAGTCAAAAAACAGCTGGTGGCTCCATGAGTTGGGATGAATGGGGAGCTGCTAGCAGGGGTCTCAGTACACACAGCGGAAGTCACCTTAGAAAGAGAAGTGCTGCCAGGGAGGGCAGGGCCATGTGCCATGCAGAACAGCCCTCGTGGGAAGTCCTAGTCCCTCAAAGCCCTCAGTTTCAGGATTAAGCCGTCCAGTTAGGGATCGAGCGAGGACAAGGGGAGGTAGCAGGTCCTCTGTTCTCCAGGTTGACTCCTTTGTCTCCAGTGAACCACGTGTCAGGATTGCACAGGCCTTGCCTTACAGGGCCCACAGCCAAGCCCCACAGCTGACTCCCAAGCGCCCGGAGTCTCCATTCAGGTGTGTGTTGCAGGAATCTCCTCAGGCAAATCGGCCGGGCCAGGCCACTTGCTGCTGGCTAAGATGGCCGCCACCGGGCAAGAAGAGCCTCAGCCGGTCATGGGGAGAGGTTATAGTGATTGATGCAAGATCCATTTATTTCCCCGCTGCCCAGTGCAAGGTCAATCCTGATAGACAGCCCTGAGCCACAGGGGGTCCACCCTTCGACCTCAATATCTCACTCCTTAAAAATCCCAAAGCGCAGGGAAAGGTCAGCTTGCTGGTCTTGGCCTCGTTCACAGCAGCTCCCTGGCACGCTGCCAGAGCTCTGCAAATCATGTCGTGGGTTCCTTTTGCACCCTCCCTGCTTCTTACTCTCTCAGGCTCCCATGAGGGACATTTCAAGCCAACTCAATCATAATACATTTTAGAATGATGAGGAGGGTGACAATAGCGATGGTGATGATGATGACCATTTCTCGATTGCTTGCACAATGCTAGACTGACTCCATCATTTAAGTATCACAGCCACCAAGTTTGAAATCAGATCTCCAATCTACAGTGGAGAAGTGGAGCTAGTAGCTGAGAAACTTGTCTAAGATCACGTTGAACATTGTCTGCAAAGGAGATCAGGGGAGCATTCTGTGAATGTCCTTAGTGATGGAAGGCCTGGATGCGAGATGAAACGGGCAGAACAGTGAAGACATAACAAACAATCCTGGAGTGTGGTCGAGAAGTCACCAGGAGAGCTCTGAGTCCAGCAAAGAGGAGCAGGAAGCGTTTGTGGAGCAGCTGAGACCATGTGCTTCCTGGAACAGATGCGGCCTTGGGATCCTCAGATCTGCTTCTGACCTTTAAAAATAAAACCATGTCAGACACCTCAGCTGTCTGAGTGTACTCACGTGTAGGCAAAGAAAATCACCCCCGGCTGCTTCCACAAGGGCAGCTGGCAAAGCAACCACCATTCCCTGTGTGCTGTCCAAGACCCAAGCCTCCTGCTCAGCACTTTGCACACTGAACTCTCGGCAGCTTTGTGAGACCAGGATTCTCCCTGTTTGACAGATGAAGAAACTGAGACTTGGTCACCAGTAGGCACGAAGTGGTAGAGTTGGCCCTCAAGCCAGGCCTGTCTGATTTTGAAGGCCATGATCAACGTGGCATGCTATGTTATGCCATGTCAATGTGTGAATAAATGTGTTACGTGAGACGTGCAAGCACATGCTAACAGCTTCAAAAAATAGCAAAAGAGAGACACCAAAATCCATTTCTATCCTTTCCTGGTTCTCCCGTCCCCCTCCTCAGAGATAATAGGTAATAATCTTTTGAACATCATTCCAGGGATATTCCATTCATACACATATTCTATGCATAATTTTGCATAATGACCCTCTTACTGTTTATGCAAGTAAGTACATATAATGTGCATTTTTTTTCTGTACCTTGCTTTTCTCAATTAACAGGGTGTTTGACAAACAGTTCAGCACGAGCGCAGATGGACTTGACTCATTCTCGGAGATGTCCTGTAGCTTTGTATGGTGAACCCCAATTTACAGAGCCATTACCCTTTTACTCTGCATCTATAGTGTTCTTCTCATATCTTTGGGCAAGTCTGAGAATGTTTGTGGGATGAATTCCTTGGCAAGGAGTTGCCAAGTCAAAGGGCACACCCCTTTTTAATCTAGAGGGATGCTGCCAACAGCTCTTCGTGAGTTGCTCTTTCTACTCCCGTCAGCAATGTTCAAGGGCATTGAGTTTCTCATGCAGAGCAATCACGGGGTGTTGTCTGACTCTGTAATGGAGCCAATCTGATAGACACCTCGTCTGCATCGCTCTTATTATAAGTGAGGCTGGGGAACTCTTCATAGACTTTCAAAGCCAACTGTAATTTCCTTCCCTGTGATGTGGCTGTTCCCGTCCTTCAACAGACGGGAGGACACTCTTGGTGTCCTCTCTCCTACTCTATAAAGCTCCTTGCAAGAGGGCGATGGGTAGTGGGCTGGGGGTGGAGGCCATTGAGGGCTGCAGGAGTCTTGGACTCTAAGACCAGCAATGCATTTACCTCTCCATTAATCTTGTTCAAGACATTTGATCTCTTTGGAGCGCGGTTTCCTTCTGAAAGGGGTTTAGATCAGAATAAGGCTAAAAATCTATGAATCTCTAGTTATTGCACAGACAGTTGTGGCTGGCAGTTTACTATCTACTCAGAAGGAAATGGATCTGAGCTTCAGAAGAAAGAATTTAATTTAGATACTGTGGACAACTTCCTGATGTCTCAGGATATTAAACTCTGAAATGAATGATGATAGTCTGGGGTAGAATATGTTTGTAATACAAAGAACTTTGGAAACAAGACGACTCATTTGTCCTAATCAGAAAAGTTTCCTTCTGGCCCTGAAGGAAACCCCTGGCTGGGGGTTTGAAGCTAGTGTGTGCACAGGGGTCTTTGAGGGCCTCAGTGTGTGGTGGGCTTCCTGTTCTCGTAGCTGGGTGCCAAGTTTATTGGCAGTGTTTGGCCCAATTACCTGTTTGACCCTGGAGTTCATGCATTATCTAATTTCATGATTCAAGTCATTACACCTGTTAGGAGCAGACACATTGTCAGTTTTAACTTAATTCCTAAAATTAGCATTATTGAAAAAATGAACTGCAGGGGGAACTCCTGATTTTAATCAATAATTCAAGTGAGCATGGTTAAAGAATGTCAAAATTCAGCAAAAGCATCCAGAGCATCCACAACAATGACCTATGTCTGACATTTTAGGCCACAAAGTGTTCGGGATAACTGAGTTGTCCAGTGAGGGGAAGCAGAAACTGCTCTGAGCACTGAAACTTCTTTCCTTTTGACGGACATCACTGCCGGATACCTTGTGTAGTTTCCTGCCTTAGTGAACAGAACACACTCAGCATCATTTTGCCTTTTCTTAATAACTCAAGGTCCTATTAATAACATCCAATAGGAATTCAGACAACTGACGCTGACCTCTCTGGTTTTGCAGAGCTCTCGAATACTAGCATTTGGGGGAAATTTAAATTGTCCAATTTGGCCTCCTTGATGTAGGGGAGCACTTTTCAGTATCCCAAAATAGAGCCTAAAGAACTTATATTGAGAGGTCTTTAGTGTCTGGGAGACCCTGGACACTGGAGCCAGCTGTACAGTGGGAGTCTTCGTTAGCTAACCACCACCTCCTCAACAACTGCCCTTTTGCCTTCGAATCTTTACCAAGTGCCCACCAAGCACCTACCATGCCCAGGCACTGTTCTCCCTGCTGAGGAGTTAGTGATATGCCAGGAGGCAGATGTGGTTCCTGCCCTCAGGAAGCTTGAAATCTATTGTGGTGACAGGTATCCAACAGAGCCCACCACAGCTACACCTACAAGCATAGGTTGTTACATGCATGACCAAGGAACTACATGGGGTCCCAGCAAAAAGAAGAGCAGGTGATGGTGGCAGGGAACCTGACCTTTGTTCTGGTTTCACAGATGTTTTACCAGGACACAGTTTCCCATGATTAGGGGGTAAATTGCAGTTCTGCTCTTCCTGATCATGTGAACATGGATGATTTAAAAGTCCCTCCCAGAGCCTCCCACTGGCGGAGGCTCCGTGCTGGGAAAGAGCAGCAGAAGTGGGTCTCTGAGTGCTTTGTGTGGAGTAACAGGTTCTTGAGCACACTGGAAGCTCCCAGAACATCACTGCATTGTGGGGAGAACCCAGGACTGTCCACTGGGAACATAGAGCCTCCAACACCCACTTCATCCTCAGAGCGCTGCAGGGACAGATGAGGGATCAGGGCCAAGATCCCCCAGGCACAACCTCATCCCCTTTCCAGGACCTTTATTTTGTGCTACAATTATAGGAAGGGAAAGACTGAAGGAAGAATCTGGTCATTAAACCGAGGGGTGATTTCCGGCCCTTGGAGCAAGAACGGTGCAAAGAATCTCTTTAGACTTGGAGGGAAGATTGGTTCCCTGCAAACCAGAGAAAGAGGTATGTGGGTCAACTGTCCCAGAGTCCTGTTCTTGTGTGTCCTGAGAGAACCTGCAGAAGGAGATGGGGCTCAGGGCTGACATGCCGTAGAGGACCAGGTGAGGTTACCCTCAGGGAGCGGGGGAGGAAACAGGCCAGAGTGACTGCAAACAGCTAGCAGGCTACAGGAACCTGAGAAGGGAGCAACGCCAGCAAGGCGGGATGGGGAGACGGGGAGAGATTAGAGAAAGTCCCGGAGAAGACAATTCCCAGGTCCAGACCAGCTTCCAAGGCCTTCTTTGTGTCTATCTTACAATTACAGAAGAAGCCCCATTTATGAAGTGCCTACTGCATGTTGGCACTGTGTGCTAAGGGTTTCCAATACAGCCGCAACCTGGGTCAGGTCTACACCCCACTGGTGGGAGATTTCTGATGGATTGTGGGCAGCTATTTTTTGTTTTCACAGCCATGGATTTATGGACCTTGGTAGGCATTAGAAAATGTTTCATTACTCATGCAGTCTGGGATCTCACGGTCATTATTGCCTAGGAGTGGGTTCAATTCTATAAACCATCTAGAGTTGATTGAGAGAGAACAGTCTTGCGAGTGGCAGTCCGGGTGGGATGAAGAAGGGGCTGAAATCATAAAGGAGCACGTCAGTTGTTGTGTTTGGGGGACATCGAGCCTGAGTGAGGTTGAACAGCATCCTTCGGAGTGCGCGGCTGTGAAGAGGCTGTGGGTTTCCAGCCCAGGTCTAGCTGGGTCCAGAGCTGGAGCTGAGGGTGCCTGGGCTTTTCTTCCCGCTCAAGGTGTTGGCCCCGGGTACTCAGTGAGGAGACAAAGCCAGCCCGCCCCTGTGCCTCAGCCGCTCTGGACCTCACCTTCACCCTTCTCTGCTCCCTGGACACCACGGTGCAGCTGAGACAAGGCAGCCTCAGGGGCACACACCCTGTGTCACCGGGTAGGTGGACAGAGCCCAAGAAGACCCTGGAGGCACAGCTCATTGTTTGAGTGGAAAGGGTAGCAGGCAGGTTGAAGGGCAGTTCAGAGCATGAGCTTTGGCGGCAGGACTGGGATTCAGTTTGAGGTCTGGCTGCTCCTAACCCGGTGGTCTCTGGCCAGTCCTGCCACATTCCTGAGCTCCAGGCCCCCCTTTTATAAAATAGGGCAAGTTATGTGCTCCCTGGGCTGCCTTGGAGGTCGAATGGAGTCAAGGGGTTGCCCTGTGCCCCAGCCTCAGAGCAGTGTCTGGAGGGCCCCAGAAAAATGCTCCCTTCCCCACCAATCACTGGCTGATGGCCCCTGCCCACCTTTCCCTTGGATGAGGACCTGGAAAGTGGGAAGGGCCAGGTTTTTGTCAGCCCTTTGGTTTTGGGCAGTGCCTGGCACCAGAAAGACATTCTTGGGACAGGCGACAGGCCAAGGCTCTGAGGAGCGACCCTCACTGTGGGGTGAGCCGTAGGGATGGGTGCCCAGGAAGGGGCAGAGCCAAGGAAGGAAGGCAAGGCAGCAGGGCCAAGGGAGAAAGCTGCTGGGCCCCAGGCAGGACAGAGGCCAGCCACTGGGAGAGCAGGGCTTCCCACCCCTGCGCAGGCAGGAAACGGACCTCTGCTCCCTGGCACCTCCTCTGTCCTGTGCAGGAAGCTGGGAGGGCTAGGACCTGGCAGGCAGTCATCACTGCCTCATTCCTGCTTCACCGTGAGTCTGACAGGCGAGGACCCCATCACTTTCCCTGGGAAGATGAGCCCGCTAATAACCAAGTTCAATAAGAGAATCAATTAACACGCCTAGTAGTAGAGCTGCTCACTCTGCCTCCTCCTGGCAGGTGCCTGCTAGGGTCAGATGAAGCCCATAATTACAGCGTCAGGTTTGCAGCCTTTTTCATGGTAATTTGTTCCTGTGAGACAACAAACAAGTATGTATATGTATGTCTGTGTATATATAAATACATAAAGTGTGGTTAAAATGGAGCCTGAGCAGAGGTCCGGGGTACTGGCAAAGACGGACGCATTTAATTTCCTGCATGCTTACTCTGGCTTGAAAGCCTGCAGCTGTGTGGCTGATGTTTCTGAGCAAAAAACACACTGTTCTAGGAAGCCATCTTCTCCATGATTTATCAACCAGCGTTTTGGGAGCCAAATTAATTGCTAAATGTTCTATCGAGTAACTCAACTTTGGCATTGAAGGATCTGGCGCAGGGAGGTTGGAGGTTTGACGACCAGCGGCCTTCTCAGAAGTAGTCCTTTCTGGAAGCAGAGCCCATGCGCAGGGGAACCGGCTGATGGGCTAGAAACCCGGGCTGCAGAAACCATTAGCTTATGTTTCTAGAGAGAGCCTTGCTGCTGTCTCTCAAACGTCTGCAGCTCCGGTGGCCCCCCAGGGTGGCTTACTGGGCTGTGGGCCTGGGCTGTGCTTGTGTCTGCCTGTGGGCATCTGTCTACACAGCTCTGCCAGGCATCTGGAACTCTCTCTGGCATCCTCCCTCTGCAACCCAGGCCAATTTGAGAATCTGGCCTCACCCCTGTCGATGCTTCTCTTGCCCCTGTGCCCCCACCACAGGTGGGGCAGATGGGAAGGCACAAGGAGGTTTTCCAAGGCTGGAAACGGGGCCATGATAACTCAGGAGGTGGCTGCACTCCAGATGTCTCTGGCCATCTTGCTGTTTGGTGCGCCCATCCTGCTCTCGGGCCACACTCGCCCCGCCCAGTCTCTAGGCCTCTTCCTCAGGCTGCGCCCACTATTCAAGGTGTTCCCCCTCCAGGCCTAAAACCCCCGCCGCTCAGGACCCAGCTCCTGGCCCACCTCCTCTGGGAAGCCCTCTGTGAGGGGTTCTAGGCTGGGACTGTTATGACCTCCCACTTGCACCTTGGCTTGGCTCCTGGTACCTCCTGTGTCCTCATGTGGTGAGAGACAGGTGGCAGCCTCCCCACATGTGTGTGTGCATCTCCTGAGGTGCTGAGCACATGGGAGGAGGGGAAGCAAGCTCACTGACGCGGGGAAACCTGTCCTCCAGGCCGCCTGGTTAGAGTTTGCGGGGCGGGTGCAGCCCCAGGGACCGTGTCTCTCAAGTGAGGTCTCCCAGCTCCCAAAGTCGTTTTCTCCTGAGGAACCATGCTAAAAATGCTGGTTCCAGGGCCCTGACAGAACCACGCTCTCAGGAGCCAGCGCTCAGGGTGCCTGGGCTTTTTCTTAGAAGAGGCCTGGGATCTATTTCTGAAATAAGCTCTCTCAGAGAAATCTGACAGGTGCAGAATTTCAGAGCTACAGGCTGAGACAATGGCAGGGGCCTCCAGTAGCCGCCCGTCTCTGGGGCCCCTGGCCCACATGAGGCCCCTCAGGCCCACACACGGTCCCTCCAGCTCACACAGGGTCCCTCCAGCTCACACACGGTCCCTCCAGCTCACACACGGTCCCTCCAGCTCACACATGGTCCCTCCAGCTCACGCACGTTCCCTCCAGCTCACACAGGGTCCCTCCAGCTCACACACATTCCCTCCAGCTCACACACGGTCCCTCCAGCTCACATGGCCCCACATACAGTCCCTCTGGCTCACACACGGTCCCACTGGCCCACACACCACTCTTGCTGCTGAGGTTTTGTGCTTCTGCCAAGCCAGGGGACTGTTCTGTGGCCCTGGAACCACTGTGAAAGCAAACAGCCCTCCGCTGTGTTGGGAGACAGCTCCGGCTCCTCCATCCTCAAATGTGAGAGCTGATGATTGGGGTGGAGGAGGAGGTGAGTGGGGAGGGGGTGGGGGAGAAGGAGGTGATGGGGAAGAGATGAGTGGGGAAGAGATGTGTGGGCAGGAGGTGAGCAGGGAGGAGGTGGAGCAGGGATGAGTGGAGGAAGGAGGTGATAGGGAGGAGGTGAGCAGGGAGAAGATGAGCAGGGAGGAGGTGGAGGGGAAGGAAGTGATGGGGGAGGAGGTGAGGGGGGAAGGAGTTGATGGGGAGGAGGTGAGAGGGGAGGAGCTGAGCGGGGCGGAGCATGTGTCCTCTCTTTAAGCATCCTCTGTGTTCTGCAGAGGCCAAGCAGTCCGGGTGCGCGCCTTCCTCAGTGGCCCATGAAATAACTTTGCTCCCCAGATTCTGAGCGTGGGTTAGAACGTAAGTCCCTGAGCAGCCCCATCTCTGGGCTAGGGCAGGGAGGGCAGGGTCCCCTTTCAGCCTCACACCTAGGATGCACTCGTAGGAGCCCGCCAGGTGTTCTGCCCAACTTAAGGTCTCAAACACCAGCCCAGGGCATTGCCACCTTCCCACAGTCATGGCGATGACGAGCTTGGAGTCCTGCAGATGTCGAGGAGGGACAGGGCTGCACCCCTCACCCTAGCATCACTCCCAGGTCTGCCGGCCACAGAGGGTGGCGCTGGATTCGGTGGGGAAATGTGTGTTTGCACTGGCTGTGCTCTTTACCGTGCACCTCTGGGCAAGTCCTCCTAGGGCCAATGGGAGGAATCGCAGAGGCTTAGACAGGCAGCTGTCTTCACCGCATTCCTTCCTGCTCCCTCTGCTGTGACAGGCTGCTTCCTGCCTGGGAGCTTTGAGTTCAGAAAGCTATGAGCTGCTTTGAATTCAAGGGGCAGGTTCTCTCTCTCTCTAAGGGTCCCTGAGGGAGGGCTGGGGGCGAGTTCAGTAGGGAGGCTTCAGACAAAACCCAAAGAGATAGGCTAGTTTCCTTTCTAGTTAGCCTAGGTGGCCAGTGCCCTGTGGCCACTCGAGCACGTGTCTGTCTGCTCCAGCATGGGGCTGAGGCTCCTGTTCCAGGATTGGGGCTGTCGCTGGTCTCGCGTTCCTTCTTGAAACCCAGATGACCCACCCCAACCTGACCTTTGGACGTGTAGGGCATCTGCTCAGAAGAGGTTGCCCTGTTAGCCTATTGTTCAGCCTTGCCTGGTTGTCCCAAACCTTGAGCCGATCTCTGTAGCCTCAAAAAATCTTAGACTCAGGAGGGAGGGTGGCCCGGAGGACCTCATGTCCTGCATTTGGGGACACAGACACAATCACGGCCTAATTAGACACAACTTGGCTCCCCTTCCATAAAGCTTGTTCAATTTCACTCCCACCTGTGCTATTTTCATGTTTGTTTCTAAATAAATTCACCTTTTAAAAACATTAAATAGATTTCTTTACACGGGGTCAGAAGTGGGAAATCATTACTCCTTGCCATATTTAATAGATGGTAACTGTGAAAAACAGAAACCAAGTGTTACTAGCTAGAGACCCTTGCCTGAAGAGGATTCTGAGCCCGAGTCCAGCTTTGTTCACAAGGAAGGCTGTGAGTGTTCGGGGCCTGTGGATATATTAGACAGAGATTTTTCCTGTCACCGTAATGCCGCGCTTTAGCAAATTCTGACCAAGTGCAGCCCTTCAAACTCCAGGGGGAAACTGAGGCACCAGGTAGCGAAAGGAGAGGCACCAGGTCAAAGGGGAGTCTGATAGCTGGGCTCAGACACCAGCTGGAGCTCTTCTCCACACCTTTCCATCTCACTCGTCCCCTCCCTCTGTGCCTCAGTTTCCCTCCTCTCCATTAGTCCAGCCTCAATAGCCGTACAGGTGGCAGTGGTGGGGATCAGGTGTCAGAGAGGAGCAGCAAGCTCTGTCTCAGCTCCATGGTGGTCAATGGGGACCCTCCAGTCCTCTCCCTTTGGCTGATGATGGCTCTCTCCACGTGTCAGCCACAGCAACCCTGTCCCCAGGCACTAGCTGCTGTTGGAAGAGAAACATGCAAATTCCATCATTCTCCTCAAACACGAAAGGGAATGTTTAAACTGGAGCCAGTCAGGGGTCGGGGGTGAAGGGAGTGGCCTCCATAAGGAATGCATGATAAATCATCTCGCCTGGCTTCTTGGCTACGTGAACAGTTTTATTTTTCTCCCAACCCCTCCCATTTGTCCTCATGTTGGGCACTGTTTTGTGTTCCAGAAGGACAGGGAGAAGGACAGATGATGGCCCCACCGTTCATCACAGTTCTGGCAACGCAGAAGGCCTAGAGAGGAGGCTCGGGGGGGCTGGGGTGCAGGGCTCCAGCGTTTGCGGGGAAAGCTGTTTGGGAGTCACCACATCATCCATCATCAGCTGTCACGCGCATGCTGTTCCACCTCTGTTTATTTTCTGAGCATCTCCAAGAGCCTGGGACACCAGGGCAGGGCATGGCGGGTGGAGATGTTTGTTTCTCCAAAGAGAGCTTGCCGTCTTGTGAGGCAGCGACAGAAAACGCTGGGGGTGCTGAGCATCAGGTGGGAGCTCCCTGTTTTGGTTCAAGAGGGGCCATAACAAAGGGTACGGTTAACTGCAGCTTGTGTAGCGACAGGATAAGGAAGTTTCCTTCTTTCCTTACAAAGACAGACCAGGCAACAAAGCGAGACCCCATCTCTACAAGAAAATAAAATAAAATAAATTAGCCAGGTGTGGTGGTGCATGCCTGTGGTCACAGCTGAAGCTGAGGCAGAAGGATGGTTTGAACCCAGGAGTTTGAGGCTGCAGTGAGCTATAATGGCACGACTGCACTCCAGCCTGGGTGACAGAGTGAGACCCTGTCTCTAAAAAACAAAACGAAGAAAGAAATGCCCAAATGTCCCACCCCCTGCACATTTTTAGAGTGCTTCTCAGTTTTTCACCACCAACTTGGTGTCCCTAATGGGTCTTGGCAGTAGGGATGGAAATAAGGGGTGTGGGAAGTCAGTAAGAGAAGATAAATTGGTCCAAAGTTATTAATTCCATTAGGTCATAGGGCCGTACACCTTTCCTTTCTCTCCTGAGCGGCACTTCAGCTTGGAAGGTACAGGTAATCCCTTAAGTGATTCATCAAAGAGAATAAAGAACATGAAGCAATCACTCCTTGGCTGAGATATTAAAAGAATAAATTCAGGTTGGGTGCACCACCTTGGTGGTCAAAGAGAGGCCATATATCACACCTAAAGGACATTCACCGGTGTCAGAAAGAACGAGCTGTCTTTCTCCCCAAGGGAAAATTGCACATGGTGGAGGGAGATTCATTCAACTGGGTTTTTGCAAGTCAGGTCAAGAAGAGGAGGGTGCGACCAGGTTGATCACATCTGAAATATGATTGGCAGACAGCTAAGTGACCTCGGTGAGAAGGGAAGTAAATTGCCTTTTGGTTTCAAGTTTTCTGAAAAGCTGTGAGCCAGGCCTTTTGGCACAAAGTACATGCTAGGGGGTCACCTCCATCATGGGGAGCATCATCTGGGGCTGCTGGGGTGGCCAGGACCCTCACTGGGATGCCCCTACCTGCCCAGAGAGCTGCTGGCTGGCCCAGAATGGGCGTTGGATGCTGCAGATGCAGTTGTCAACACAGATGTCCGTCATCAACACCTGCCTGCCCTGGAAGCGAGGTTGGCAGGAGCAGCTTAGGGTCTGACCTAGGCCTTCCCTGGAAACCTACCTTCATCCCAGCTCTGGTCTGCATTTTCTACAACAACCAGGCACCCTTTCCAAACACAGCTGGGAGGCCAGGGATGATGGCTCATGCCTATAATCCCAGCACTTTGGGAGGCCAATGTGGGTGGATCTTTTGAGCCCAAGAGTTCGAGAGCAGCCTGGGCAACATGGCAAAACCCCATCTCTACAAAAAAATAAATAAATACAATTAACTGGGCATGGAGGTGTGTGCCTGTAGTCCCAGCTACTAGGAAGGCTGAATCAGGAAGATCATTTGAGCCTGGGAGGCAGAGGTTGTAGTGAGCCAAGATTGTGCCATTGCATTCTAGCCTGGGTGACAGAGTGAGATCTGTCTCAAAAATAAAAATAAAAACACAACTGGGCCATATCACGCCTTTGCTTGAAATCTCTCCCATGGCCCACGACTTTTCTTAGGGATAAAATTCAAGTGAATTGTGAATGAATTATAACCCCAATACTATACCATTGCCCCAAGAGTCTCCCATAAGACAGAAGACAGCTCTAGGAGTTTCCTGGGGGCTGCTGTACCAAGTGACTACAAACTGAGTGGCTTGTGACAAGAGAATTGTATTCCCTCACCGTTCCAGAGGCCAGAAATCCGAAATCAAGGTGTCAATAGGGCCAAGCGCCTTCTGAAGACTCCAGGAGAGGCTCCTTCCTGGCCTCTTCCAGCTTCTGGTGGCTCTGGGTGTCCTTGGCTGGTGGCTGCATCCTCCCATCTCTGCCTCCATCCTCACATGGCCTTCTCCTCTTCTCTGTGTGTCAGGCCTCACTCTGCCTCTCTCCTACAAGGATGGCTATCATTGGATTTAGGGTCTGGCAGGATAATCCAGGGTGATCTCATCACAAGATTCTTCACTTAATCACATCCACAAGGACAGTTTCCCCAAATAAGGTCACAATAACAGATTCTGGGGATTATGATGTGGACACATCTTTTGGGGGTTACCATTCAACCCATAATAGTAGCTGGTTGTTTAAAGCTGGGGTCCCCAGGAAGCAGACCCTAGACAAGGCTTTGAGGGCAAGCAGCCGCTCCGGGAGGCAATCCCAGGTAACAGCCCTAAGACCCCGAGAAAGCGGTAGAGAGGAAGGAGTGAAGCAGCGCTCTCAGCGCATCACAGCAGCGAGTGACCCAGGCTGGCGCTCACCAAGGGGCTCTGGGAGATGGTGCCGGGCAGGCTGTGGGGCAAGGAAACTGGGGTCTCATTCAACTCCCACCATCCTTGGCTCAGGGCTGCTTCTGGGCATGAGAACTCCATGGCGCCTCCAGTTATGGGAGATCCCAGAGGACAGTCGCTGGTGTTCACAGAAGGACATTGTTGGAATGTTCTGTAACTGAGTGCCGAGGGCATATGGGCAGATACAGCAGCATCCCTGACCCCAGTCCTGGCGAACTCCCCTTTCTTCCTTCCTCCGGGCTCCAGTGTCACAGGATGCTGCAGAAGCCTGTGTGGGCAGGACCCTGCTCAGATCCTCAGGGCTTCCCTGGGACCCCACACGATTCCCCTCCATTCATAAGCCCCTCCTCCAGCCTCCTGGATGGATCTAGGTGGTCTCTGATTTGTGTGCTCTGGACACCATATTAGTGGAGGGAGGGAGGTTTAGATCCCGCTGGGGACAGGGAGAGACAGAGGCTGATGGTGGTCAGAGGGGCCATTTGCTATTGCCTCCTTCCCCTGAAGGCACCAGGGCTAGAGGTAGCTGGAACATCACCTGGGCTTCAGGTAGTGGTGTGGCCTCAGCCTTCCAACCCCAAACCAGATATGCCTTTTCCCCTAAGCTGACAGTGGGAAAGCTGGCTCGGATCCAGAGGATGGCATCCCATGTGTGAACATGGCAAGCAGAGATACCTGTGGCCCTGGGGGCAGCTTGGTCCGGGAAGCAGAAGCCTGGACTACACATGGTATGAGCAGTGATCTGCATTTCATTAACTCTGCCCCCAGGTTATTGGCTGCCACCAAGTTTGCCATCCTGGTGAGGAGCAGGCAAGGGGTACAGAGATGGGAAGCAGGGCCCCGTCTGGCATTTTTACCAGGGGTGATGCTGCTTCTTCACTGAGCCAAAGTAGAAACTGGACAGCAGAAGGAAACAGTTCTCCCTAAATAGCCTTGGGCAGCTCCTGAGCTGGGTACGTGGCTTTCTGATGCCACACCTGTTCTTCCTGCTTCCAGCAAAGACTCCAGCCCTGCTTTCCATCTGTGGCCTTCAGAATGGGGCTTGACTCTCCACCTGGAACCACAATGGGTAAAGGACCCTGGCTGGGTAAATCAGAGTCAGCCATGGATCAGAGATGGACACATGGCCCAATCAGGCCACTGAGTGTCAAGTCCTGGACTCTTGGCAGAATCTGTGCAGAAGAATCTCTTTCTTTCCTCTGGCTGCTAACATAGGGGACGCAAGCCTGGAGCTCTTGTGGCCCCTGTGACCTCCTGAGCAGAGCTGGGCTGGGAATGAGACCTCAGAGAGGGCACTGGAGCCGGGAGGTGGAGAGACAGGGGTCTGATGATATTCAGCAGCCAGATCCAGATGGGAAGCCCAGCCTCTCCTCCAGGACTTTCCAGTTACATGAGCCAACAGATTTGCCTGCTTCGAGTTGAGTTTCTGTCACTTGCAACCTGATGAGTCCTGACTATGACAGTTACTTAACCTCTCTAAGCCTCAGTTTCTGAGTCTATAAAATGGTAGTAAAAGTGGCGCTTACTTTATATAGTTGTCCTTACATACGATGCTCTGAGGATGTAGTTTGTGAGAAGGCAGTGGGAATGCAGTAAGTTTAATCAGGGTTTGTTGAGTGAGGGAAATTCAGGAAACTTCTGTCAGTCACTTTAGCCAATTTGAATCTCTCCTTTTTTTGTGCAAAGACAAACTACAGCTTACTCAACTGGTACTAATTTATCTAGGTTCAGCATTTGATTTTATTGGGCCTTGGATTTTCATCTATTTTGTGTCTATCTCATTGCTCCAAATTAGTACAAGCTCCTGAATTGCAGGGGCCACTTCCTATTCCTCCTGGGATGATCAGGTTGGGCAGGCCAGGGTGCTGCTTTAAAAGTCAGATTTTGCTTCTTTAGTCTTCCCTATTGTTAATGAACAGTTGTTGGATGTCACTTTGAGCCTGGCTTGTTCTAAGTGTTTATGTTAGTTAAGGGTCTTTCTGTGTCTATAGAAGGAAAAATTCAAACTGAGTTAAGCCCAAACTAGACTTTGTTGGCTCACGTAGCTGAAAGGCCCCGGGGTAGCTGCCTTTAGGCCTGGCTGGACCTAGTAGTTCCAGTGTCATCACAGGACTCTAACAACTGTCATGGCTCTGCTTGTTTATGTGCTGGTGCCAAGACTATCTGTTCCTGGGGGCTCCCAGCAGCCCCAGACTCATGGGAAAAAATGACCATGTCTTTCCCTTGGTCACGCTAACAAAAGTCTCAGAATTAGCCCTGATTGGACAATCTGGGTCACATGCCCATCTGTCAATCAATCACTGTGGTCAGGATTATGCTGACTGACTGAGGGCTGAGTTGCAAGCCCCACCCCCTGCCCTGCTCAACTACAAGGACCAAGAAGGGGAATGAATTCCTCTGGGAACATCAGCATGCAGCTACTAGAAGAAAGGCTAATGGATGCCAAGCCACCTCTGTGGCCCTTGTCACTCAAATCCTAACAAGTTCCAGAAGTAGGTACCATTACATGTTGCATATGAGGACAGATAAGGCACAGGGAGGGTAAGGGACCTGCCCAGTGGCACACAGTTGATCAGTTGATAAGAAGACTCCAACCCAACTACAAGGTTCTTTGTAATGACCTCAAAAAGAATTTTTGCTGTTGTTTCTCTGCTTTCCTCTGTTTGTGATTCCCTCACACCAGCACAGTGCAAGACACACAGTAGGCCTGAAAACACTGCTCATTTGAGTCCATGGATGCCTCTTTCTGGTGTTTGTGTGATTGTTTACTCCTCAAGGTTTCCAAAGGCTAGAGTACGGCCAACAGCAAAACACATCAATTTTTACTGCAAATTAGTTTTTGAATAAATGATATATAAGTTTACGCATCCTGATTAACCAAAAATTATTTATTACAGCAATTAAAATAAAGTTGTGTAAATGACTGCAATTTTAAGTTGTTGACAAAGCAGTAAAGTCCATTACTGTTTCTTGCCCTGCCGAGCCTCCTGGAAATCCTGCCAGCAGCTCAGCTGTCCCGCCCCCCTATGAAGATTGCAAGGAGCAGAGTCAGAGAATCTATTGAGCTGGGTCCCCTGGGGACCTGACTCCAGGCTGGAGGCCCTCAGGCAACAATCAGCATCTTCTGACTTAGTAATGCCAGGGAGGGTATTAGAAACCACTAGACTCCTCAGCCACCCAGACGCAAAGATACAAGGTTGGGTGATGTGCGTGTCTGTCTTCAGGACAGCCCAGAACAGCCAAGTCTGTTCTGCCTCTAACTCTCCTTCCCCTTGCTTTGTCCTGTGGCTTGCTGGGACCAACTTGAAATGCCCCCTCTTCGCAACCCAGCATTTATCCATCCATCCATCTAGTCATCCATCCGTCATCCTCCATCCATCCATTCATTCTTTCTTCCATCCATCCATCCTTCCACCCACCCAATAATTCATCCATTTATCACCCATCCATCCATCTGTCATCCGTCTAATCATCTATCCTTCATCTACTCATCTGTCCACCCATCTCTCCAATCATCCATCCACTTAATTGTCCATACATCCTTCCACCCTTTCATTCAATCATCCATCCATCCATCCATCCATCCATCCATCCATCCATCCATCCATGTTTCCATCAATGTACCATACCCCAGGTGCATGTTTCCCATTTAAATGTCCTTGGGGGCATAGTGACTACTGGAAAACTCCAAAGAGAGCTGTCAGCCATGGGCTCAGCCAGGCATCCTGGGGAGTGCCAGGAAAATTCCCCTGGGAAACACCAATTTTTGCCCCATCCCTAGTCCTACGAGAATTCTGGGGGAGGCTGAAGAATGAGTAGATTCATTTTCTCTATGTGGAGAGGAAGAATGCAGGCAGGAGAATGGCATAGAAGAAACGAAAGGCATTTTAAAGAATTTGGGGGCCATAATTCAAGGAAGTAAAACTGGTGTGGAGCCTGCTTCTCCTCATTTTCCAGTGGAGGGGAGTATGAAGCATGGTTGGATTGCTCAGATATTGGATGGGACATACTTGTATTAAAAAGTATGTTGTTTATTTGAAATTCAAATTTATGTCTTTTCTTTTATTCTTTCTTTAGCATGATCTGACAACCATAAGCTTGCAGACCCACCTGGGTTCTGCCTCTTGTGAATAGGTAGCCTTGGGTGAGTCATTCTGACACTTGGTGAGCCTCTCTGACACTCACCTTTCTCACCTATAAAATGGGGATAACAATAAATACCTCGGGGAGTGTAACCAAAATTGCCCACCACTGGGACCACATAGGTGGTGGATTGTGTAGAACAGAAGCATGAAAGGATCACCAGAAATTCCAGGTCTGTAGACTGCAGGACAGAGGCCTTGGCCAGAAGTGCTCAGAATTGAAGTTCAACAATGCTCTGCAAGTCACAGGAAACATCTGTGGGGCAACTGTGGTCCCTGGGATGCTATTTTGTAAGCTCCCATTTTTCTAGGGCTGTCCAAAGGATGGCATAGGATAACACGGTGATATATGAACCCCAAAGGTTCGGCGCACCAAGCCGGCATTGCACAAATGGCAGTTCCAGGACTCTCGGGGCAGAGATCAACCCTATTGTTTTCAGCCCCTTCTCTTGCTCCCAGTGCTCCCCCCTGCTCTCTCTCTTTTCAGGACCCTCCCTCTCCCCTACCTCATCTGTTGCAGCAACTCCTGCATCTACAGATGTCCACTGACTGCTTCCAAACCCTATCGCTCTTCACATACGGGAGAAAAAGACTTGGCAGTTTCTTAAAGGATACTCACAAAAGACCATGTTGAGACTTGGGTTTTGGAATGAGACAAACTTGAACATGGACTTGACCACTAGCTCTCTTAGCAACTCATTCTGTGCTTGTGGGCAGCTCATTCAGTGCCTTCACATGCAGTGCCTGTGAGATAGGTACTGAAATGAGGTAAAATAAGTACTGAAATGAAATAAGTGTGAAATATGGTCTGGAGCTCCTAGAGCTGTGACCAGTGCTCCATAAATGCCGTAACTAGCAGGACCAGCAGCACTACATGAGCCTCAAAGCCACAAGGGCCCTCAGAGCTGAATTCCTCTAGCACAGTACTCATTGGAGGGGAGCTGGGTTGATTTGCAGCTTTCTCTAGCTCTTAGCTTCTGGGAAACAAGAGGTCAGAACAGGGTGACTGCTTGCTCACCGTGTGTGTAAGATATTTTACAAGGATGAGAACTGCATTGCCGACTTGTTGCTTGTTTCAAAACATTCATCCATCTATGGTTTTTCAGGATGCTGACTTTAATCCACTATAAATGTGTCAGTCAAAATCCTTTTAGTTGCAGGTGATAAAATTACCAGCTCTAAGTGACTAAAAGATGGGAGTTGATTAATTGTGTACAACAAGCAGCCTGGAGAAGGGGAGTAACCTGGGGCTCCTGTGTTTTGCATGTTTCTGCTTTGCCATCTTCAGAGTCACAAGAAGGTTGCCATAGCTCCAGGCATCATGTGCTTACACCATAGTATCCTACACAAGAAAGGAGGTACAAGCCAAAGATCTTTCTCTTTATAAATCTCTCTTTATTCTGGGGGATAAGCTCTTCCAGAAGCTTCCTAGCAGATTTTCTTCTGCAGTTCAGTGTTGGGGAGTAGGTCACATGCCCATCCCTACACCAAAAACAAAGGAAAATAAGATGGCAGTGGCTTAGACCGATTTGCACTTTCTGTGATTGCTGCACAAAATCAGGGTTCTAGTCACAGGAACAATGGAGAAATGACTACTGGGTGGACGGTCAGTGTTTCTGCCATTTGTAATAATAATGCAGATAAAAGTAGCTTCCATTTGCGGAGGACTTACTATGAGCAAGGCATCCGGTTAAAGGCTTGACTGAATGACACTAGTTTCTCACAATAGCCCAATTTTGATCATACAAGAACCCGCTGTTCTTGTTCCCATTTTCAAGGGAGGCAAGTGCATTCTGTGAGGCACCTGGGCTGGCTGTCCCTGAAGCTATCCCTGATGCGTGTCCCATCAGTCGGCCGAGGCTGGAACAAAAACTGTGAAGCCACCAGCAACCCCACACTCCCCCTCCACTTCCCGAATTCCATGCATCCTTGCTCAGGTCTGGCAGGAGAAGCCAAGAATAGACCCTGCCTTGCTGGTGCCCAGCAGCAGCTGCAGGAGGAGGCATGGGTCTGCCCTCTAACTCAACTGCATGTTTCGACAATGTTGCAACATTCCAGGCCAGAGGCAGTGATTTCTAATCAACAGGATTATGTCCTTGGTCCAAGCCTTTCTGGAGCACTTAAAGTGACTGGTGACAACTGTTCCTGTGGGTCCTCTTTCAGTATTCATTCATGTGGGACATTTTGACTGGCGAATGGTTTTATGCCTTGGGCCTCAAAAACGTTCCAGGTGTTTTGGTCACAGGAAAGTGACCACCAGAAAGGAGGTGGGGACAACTGAGACTCATGTGAGTCTGATGGAAACTTGGGGGGAACGATTTGTTAGTACTTGGACCTATTTCTGAGCAATGGATGGGAAGCATGCCAACACATTTGTAAGGCACCTACACCATGCTGGGTGCTGTGAAGGCAGGGAGCTAAGCAGTAGCCACTCACCTGCTTGGGCCTCCCTTCTAAAGCTGCAGCCTGTCCACTTCTCTCTGTTGGCAGAAGGCAGAAACACCTCTCCCTCTCCGTTTCTTTCTGTCTCTCTATCTCTGTCTTCCGGTCTCTGCCTTGCTGTTTCTGCCTTTCTCTGTCTCTATTCTCTCTGTCTCTTTGTGTCTGTCTCTGTCTTTCTGTTTTTCTCTGTGTCTCTGTCTCTGGGTCTATTTCTGTCTTTGTGTCTGTCTCTTTTTTCCATCTGTCTTTGTCATCTGTCCTTCTCTCTGTCTCTCTTTCTATCTTTGTCTCTGTTTCTCTGTCTGTCTCTATCTCTGCCTCTCTGTCTATCTCTTTTTTATCTCTCTTTATCTTTCTGCCTCTATCTCTTTCTCTATTTCTCTGTCTCTATGTCTTTCTTTTGTCTCTGTTTTTCTGTCTGTCTTTCTCCCTGTCTCTGTCTCTGTGTTTCTTCTGTCTCTCTGTCTCTGCCTCCTCATTTCTGTCTCTGTCTCTTTCCATCTCTCTCAATCTCTGCCTTTCTTTTTTATCTCTCTGTCTCTCTCTTTCACATGCATGCACACACACACACACACACACACACACACAGGTGGGTCTTTAGGCAGAAATGATTCTTTTTATTTAACTAAGAATGAATTGGGCTGAAACACACATTTTTGCCATTTTCAGTTTATCAAAAAGTATATGTACATATGTGTGTGTGAGTGTGTGTGTGTGTGTGTGTGTGTGTGCATATATGAGTGCCTCTCTAGATAAAATGCTTCTCCCCCTCCCTACCTTCTGCTTCTGGGTAGAACACACTGATTTCTGAATAGCACCAGGAGACCCACGCACTCTGACCTGCCTGGTCTGCAGGGCCGGACTTGCAGGTAGCTGTGTCTGTACAGACACAGCTGTATGTGTGTGTGATGCTCAATCCTCTCTCTGCAGCAGAATGAGGAGACGTATCTTTTTTTTCAGGATGGAAAACTACTGCTGTCTGAGCCGTGCTCTCCTGTGTGGGTGGAAAGATGCCTCTCTATCAGGACCAGCTCTAGCCGGCACGGCCTCTGTTTTATTTGCTAAAGATCTGCCTTCTGAAATGCAAAATCATCTTTGTTTTTTTGGGTTGGTTTGTTCCTCCCTGCAATGAGAAAAGAATACATAGTCTTTATGCACACAGAAAAACATACCTCCTCTCTGTCTCACACTCTCTCTTTGACACACACACACACCACACATGCGCGCGCACGCACACACACACATTTTCCCTTCTTTCACTCTGTGCCACTGGGAAAACAAACCCTTCATTCCTCTTTATTCCACACACGTAGAATAATGTCTGTGTCTCCAGGCAGAAAGTCAGAAAGTCTTTTCTCTCAATCCCTTTCCTTTCGGCCCCCCATTCTTACACGTGGTGCACACACACACACACACACACATGTTTTCCCTTCTCTCACTGAATATGTGCCACTGGTGAAACAGACTCTTTATTTCTCAGTATGCAGAATGAAGTGTGTGTGTGTCTCCAGGCAGAAAATCAGAAAGTCTTTTCTTTTAATCTCTTCCTTTCTCTTTCTCTCCCTCTCTCAGAAAAGTCTCTCTCTGAAGGTTTCTGACACTTGGCAAATAGGCACCTCCCCCACCACCGGACAGAAAAACTCAGTCATGCTGTGACAGCAGGAAGAGAGTGTGTGTGTGTGTGTGTGTGTGTGTCCACGTGCATGCAGGAAGATGTCTGTGTCTTGTTCTGTCTGTGTCTCTGAAAGCAGACACGCAGCAAGTCTCTCTCTCTCATCCTTACACACACACACACACACACACACACACACACACACACACACACATTTCACAGGCTCTATCCCTAGGGAAAAATACCATATATTTCCCTTCTCTCAGTAAAGATGCGCCACCCAAAAAGACAGCACTCGATCGGATCTGCGTTTGGACCGGCAGGAAGCTGCCTGGCAGGTGTCTCTGGGGGTCTCTCTCACTAGCTCCTCATCACTGGCAGCAGCGACGCCATCTCCAGCTAAGCAGCCCTCCCGGAGAAAGCCCCTGACCATGGCCCTTGCCCTTCCACCTGGGAGACTCGTGTGTGTCTGGGTACGGGCAGCAGAGAGTCGCTGTCTGTGAGTTGTTTGCTCTTCCCGAGGGCAGGAAAATCTGTGTCAGGCAGAAACATCTGTTTTGAAAACACATAAGCATGCACATTCATGCACACACATGCACATATGTACCACATGCATGCACACACAGGCAAAATGTCTTTCCTTCCTTCAGGAAAGGTGCACCCCTGGAAAGCCCAGGCGCTCTTTCTCAGTTTCCAGAAAACTGCCGGCATTGCTTGTCTTCAGAGACGACGTGTCTCTCAATGAGGAAAGTCTCTCTCGGAAGCCCTCATCTCTGGGAGAGAAAAACACACACTCAGAGAAACTCACTCTCCCTGTTCCCACACTCAGAAATCCGTGTGTGTGTATGCGCTGCGCAGGAAAAACAAGCAAAACAAACCAAAACCAAACCTCTGTGCTCTGGCCCGTGATCCCTCCGTACACAGGAGAACGTGTGTGCCATTTTCCAGGCAGAAAAAACGATTTTGGACACGTGCAAACTCACTCGGACATGCACACACTCATGTAGAAAGGCCTCAGTTTGCGCCAGAAAAACAAGCTCTATTTCCTCTTGGTTCCTGGCCCTCAGAACGCTCTGTGTGCACCTCCATATAGAAAATGTTTCTTCCCTTTCACTCAGAAAGGGCTCCATCTGAAGCTACCTGTAATGAGGCAGAAACGACCTCCACCATTAGTAAAAGGCACAACTGAGTAACTCACACTCACATGTTACTCTTTCCACACTGGTAGAATCGTGCGTGTGTGCGTGCTTGTGCATAAAAACAAAATGTGTCTGGTTTGAGTCTTTCTGTGAGCTCAAAGAGACCAATCTTTTTCCGGATAGAAAAAAAACCCTGTCTTTCCAACACACACACACACAGACACACACACACACACAGACACACACACGAATGCACGGCACTTGGGAAAGAAACGCCCCCTTGCCGGCCCCAGGGTGCACCGCCTCCAGCGCGATGCTGCAGGTCTCGGCTCATGAGCAATTGCCAATGTGTGTGTGTCTTCAGGCACAAGACATTCTCTCACCCAGAAAGGGCCCCCAAGAGAACACAATTCAGACAAGAACACACACACACACACACACACACACACACACACACACACAGACACACACAGCCCTCTCCACTTCTCACTAAGGCTTCACCACCTAGAACATGATTTCTCAGTTCTTGGAATATTTTGTTTCTGTTTGTGAGCAGAAAATGATCTATCTCACTCAAATGTCTGTCCCTGAAGCTGCCCTCTACTCTCTCCCACACCACGGAAAAGCCCACTCACACTCGCCCGCCCTTTTCACACTGAGCAAAGTCTGTGTGTGTGTGTGTGTGTGTGTGTGTGTGACTGCACGCACTCTCGTGTACGTGGGCAAAAAAAATTTGTCCATTGGTTCATCTCTTTCTGCAAACAAATGTGTCTTTTTCTAGGTAGAAAAATTACACACACACACACACACACACACACACGTGTTTCCCCTTCTCTCAATAACTTTGCACCACCTGAAAGGTCATTATCTTTCTCTGTAATTATTGGCTCCTGAGAAATCCTTTCTCTCCAGTTGGAGAATACCGTTGCTCCCTGAGAAATGTCTAAAGTGCTCTGTCACTGGGCTGAACAATCTGCCGTGCTCTCCCCTGCACACACACACTCACACCAGTCAGCAGGCGCGCACACACTCACAGCCAGAAGAGACTGTGTGCACGTCAGTACACATCCTGTCAGCCTGTCCATGTCTGCACGCACACACACGCGCGCGCGCGTAGGCAGAAACCTTCCCCCTGCCCATCAAGTGTCACCACTTAAAAATCAACTTCATTTTCTTCTAATTCTCAGCTTATGAAAATCTGTGTGTGTGTGTGTCTCCAGACAGAAATGATTTTTTTTCCTCCTAAATTGCTTCCTCCAAAGCACTTTCTCACTGGGAGAAATGAGTCCCCTCCCCAAGAAAAACGCTTTAGAGAAGAAGATCACTCCCACTCTCACTTCCTTTTCATATTGGAAAATTGTGTGTGTGTGGGAAAAAAACTGTTCCCTTTTGGTCTGTTTTTTTTTTTTTTTTTTTTTTTTTTTCTGCAAGTCAAAAACCACGTATCTTTTTTTTCCAGGCAGAAAAACTACTGTCTGTTTTTCTGTCTATCTCTCTCTTCTGTTTTTCTGTCTGTCTATCTCTCTCTTATATACACAGATGTACACACATGTGCACACACAGACACACACACACGCAGAATGTCTTTGTTTTCTCACTAAGTATTTACCATCGGAAATAACCAGCACTTTCCAATCCTCAGCTCTCAGAAAAATATGTGTTTCCAGATAGAAAATATTCTCTGTCTCTCAGAAAAGTCTCTCTCTAAAGGTTTCCCACTGGGCAGAAATCTCTCTTTCTCTCTCACATACACACACACAACAAGAAGGAAAATGTGTGTTTGTGGTTGTGGTTGTGGTTATGTGA
>NW_026652307.1:2107076-2109443 GCF_009828535.3 Hylobates moloch | reverse complement strand
ACACACACACACACACACACACACACACACATTTCACAGGCTCTATCCCTAGGGAAAAATACCATATATTTCCCTTCTCTCAGTAAAGATGCGCCACCCAAAAAGACAGCACTCGATCGGATCTGCGTTTGGACCGGCAGGAAGCTGCCTGGCAGGTGTCTCTGGGGGTCTCTCTCACTAGCTCCTCATCACTGGCAGCAGCGACGCCATCTCCAGCTAAGCAGCCCTCCCGGAGAAAGCCCCTGACCATGGCCCCTGCCCTTCCACCTGGGAGACTCGTGTGTGTCTGGGTACGGGCAGCAGAGAGTCGCTGTCTGTGAGTTGTTTGCTCTTCCCGAGGGCAGGAAAATCTGTGTCAGGCAGAAACATCTGTTTTGAAAACACATAAGCATGCACATTCATGCACACACATGCACATATGTACCACACACATACCACATGCATGCACACACAGGCAAAATGTCTTTCCTTCCTTCAGGAAAGGTGCACCCCTGGAAAGCCCAGGCGCTCTTTCTCAGTTTCCAGAAAACTGCCGGCATTGCTTGTCTTCAGAGACGACGTGTCTCTCAATGAGGAAAGTCTCTCTCGGAAGCCCTCATCTCTGGGAGAGAAAAACACACACTGAGAGAAACTCACTCTCCCTGTTCCCACACTCAGAAATCCGTGTGTGTGTATGCACTGCGCAGGAAAAACAAGCAAAACAAACCAAAACCAAACCTCTGTGCTCTGGCCCGTGATCCCTCCGTACACAGGAGAACGTGTGTGCCATTTTCCAGGCAGAAAAAACGATTTTGGACACGTGCAAACTCACTCGGACATGCACACACTCATGTAGAAAGGCCTCAGTTTGCGCCAGAAAAACAAGCTCTATTTCCTCTTGGTTCCTGGCCCTCAGAACACTCTGTGTGCACCTCCATATAGAAAATGTTTCTTCCCTTTCACTCAGAAAGGGCTCCATCTGAAGCTACCTGTAATGAGGCAGAAACGACCTCCACCATTAGTAAAAGGCACAACTGAGTAACTCACACTCACATGTTACTCTTTCCACACTGGTAGAATCGTGCGTGTGTGCGTGCTTGTGCATAAAAACAAAATGTGTCTGGTTTGAGTCTTTCTGTGAGCTCAAAGAGACCAATCTTTTTCCGGATAGAAAAAAAACCCTGTCTTTCCAACACACACACACACAGACACACACACACACACAGACACACACACGAATGCACGGCACTTGGGAAAGAAACGCCCCCTTGCCGGCCCCAGGGTGCACCGCCTCCAGCGCGATGCTGCAGGTCTCGGCTCATGAGCAATTGCCAATGTGTGTGTGTCTTCAGGCACAAGACATTCTCTCACCCAGAAAGGGCCCCCAAGAGAACACAATTCAGACAAGAACACACACACACACACACACACACACACACACACACACACACACACAGACACACACACAGCCCTCTCCACTTCTCACTAAGGCTTCACCACCTAGAACATGATTTCTCAGTTCTTGGAATATTTTGTTTCTGTTTGTGAGCAGAAAATGATCTATCTCACTCAAATGTCTGTCCCTGAAGCTGCCCTCTACTCTCTCCCACACCACGGAAAAGCCCACTCACACTCGCCCGCCCTTTTCACACTGAGCAAAGTCTGTGTGTGTGTGTGTGTGTGTGTGTGTGACTGCACGCACTCTCGTGTACGTGGGCAAAAAAAATTTGTCCATTGGTTCATCTCTTTCTGCAAACAAATGTGTCTTTTTCTAGGTAGAAAAATTACACACACACACACACACACACACACACGTGTTTCCCCTTCTCTCAATAACTTTGCACCACCTGAAAGGTCATTATCTTTCTCTGTAATTATTGGCTCCTGAGAAATCCTTTATCTCCAGTTGGAGAATACCGTTGCTCCCTGAGAAATGTCTAAAGTGCTCTGTCACTGGGCTGAACAATCTGCCGTGCTCTCCCCTGCACACACACACTCACACCAGTCAGCAGGCGCGCACACACTCACAGCCAGAAGAGACTGTGTGCACGTCAGTACACATCCTGTCAGCCTGTCCATGTCTGCACGCACACACACGCGCGCGCGCGTAGGCAGAAACCTTCCCCCTGCCCATCAAGTGTCACCACTTAAAAATCAACTTCATTTTCTTCTAATTCTCAGCTTATGAAAATCTGTGTGTGTGTGTGTGTGTCTCCAGACAGAAATGATTTTTTTTCCTCCTAAATTGCTTCCTCCAAAGCACTTTCTCACTGGGAGAAATGAGTCCCCTCCCCAAGAAAAACGCTTTAGAGAAGAAGATCACTCCCACTCTCACTTCCTTTTCATATTGGAAAATTGTGTGTGTGTGTGGGAAAAAAAAACTTTTCC
>NW_026652307.1:2106596-2107066 GCF_009828535.3 Hylobates moloch | reverse complement strand
ACGTATCTTTTTTTTCCAGGCAGAAAAACTACTGTCTGTTTTTCTGTCTATCTCTCTCTTCTGTTTTTCTGTCTGTCTATCTCTCTCTTATATACACAGATGTACACACATGTGCACACACAGACACACACACACGCAGAATGTCTTTGTTTTCTCACTAAGTATTTACCATCGGAAATAACCAGCACTTTCCAATCCTCAGCTCTCAGAAAAATATGTGTTTCCAGATAGAAAATATTCTCTGTCTCTCAGAAAAGTCTCTCTCTAAAGGTTTCCCACTGGGCAGAAATCTCTCTTTCTCTCTCACATACACACACACAACAAGAAGGAAAATGTGTGTTTGTGTTTGTGGTTGTGGTTATGTGTTTGTTTGTGTGTGTGTGTGTGTGTTTGTGTTTGTGGTTGTGGTTATGTGTTTGTTTTTGTGTGTGTGTGTGTTTGTGTTTGTGGTTGTGGTTATGTGTTTGTGT
>NW_026652307.1:2067331-2106496 GCF_009828535.3 Hylobates moloch | reverse complement strand
TGTGTGTGTGTGTTTGTGTTTGTGGTTGTGGTTATGTGTTTGTTTGTGTGTGTGTGTGTGTTTGTGGTTGTGGTTATGTGTTTGTGTGTGTGTGTGTGTGTGTGTGTTTGTGTTTGTGGGTACAAGCAGATGAAAGTCTCTCCACGTTGAGCTGCCTCCCTGCAAGCAAAAAAAAAATGTTCTTTTTTTCAAGAAAGAAAAAATACCCCAACACACACACACACACGTGGCTCTTCTGTATGTACTAACTGAAAAACAAGCAAACAAACACTATTTCTGGGCTTGCAGAAAATTATGTGCATGCTTGTTTCCAAGCAAATAACAATATTCTTAATTTTCACTCAGAAAAGTCACTTTTCAAAACTCATTGGGCAGAAATCCATTCTCCACTAAAAAATAACAACCTACTCTCACCCTCTTTCCACACTTAGAAAAGTGTGTGTGTGTTTGTGTGCACGTGTGTAGTGGGAAAAAAACCCTCACTTTGTTAGTCTCTCTCTTCCTGCAGGCAGAAAAATATACGCATCTTTTTCTCTGCAGGAAAACATGTACGTGAGGTGCACTGGCAGACACACACACACACACACACACACAATCTCAGGCAGAATGTCTGTTTTCTCACTAAGTATGCACCACCTGAAATACCAACACTTTTGAAATTCTCAGCTCACACAAATACGTGTGTCTCCAGGCAGAAAATGTTCTTTTTCCCTCTCAGAAAAGTCTCTCTCTAAAGCTTTTCATCACCGGGCAACATAACTCCCCTCTCCCCAAGAAAGCACACACAAAATATGAAAAACACACTCTGGAAAAGAAGAAAACTCTGTGTGCATTCATAGGTGTGTGGTTATAAGCAAACATGTCTCTCTGTGTGGATTTGTCTCCCTGTAAGCAGAAAATTACATATGTGATTTTTTCAAGTGGGAACAAAATTCTTCTCTTTCACTGTCTTTCCCTCTCACTGTCTGTCTCCTCTCTCTCTCTCTCTCTCTCTCTCTCTCACACACACACACACACACACACACATCTCTTCACTGGGCTCCATTGCTAAGCAAATATGTCTCCCATTCTCTAGGTAAGTGTGCACCACCTGAAAAACACTATTTTGTAGCTTGCAGAAAATTATGTGTATGTGTATGTTATAGGCAGAAAATGCCCTTCCTCTTTTTTCCTTTCTCTCTTTTCTCTCTTTCCCTCTTGGAAACGTTTCCCCTGCCACAGCCAAGAAACACACACCACGTTAGGAAAACATAAGTACCTGCTCACTCCCCAGGTAGCACATGTTACGGGTGTGTGCACACAGCCCTGCCTGTTGCTCTGTCTCTCCCCGCACACAGGAAAACACGTGCTTGTGTGTGTTTTCTCCAAGCAGAAAAATCAATCTTTCTCTCTCTCTGCCTCTGTCTCTCTCTCCCTCTGGTGGAAAAATCATAGTTTATTGCTTTTCCCCACCAGCAGAAATATCTCCTAACTTAACCCCTTACAGGGGCTGGAGACCTGCACACACTCGCCCTGCAAATCTGAAAACCCGGCGCTCTCCCTCCTGCTCTTTAGAAAAAGGGGCATGGGTCGCTGTCACCCATTTTCTTATCATGAGAAGAGAGTGCCTGTGTTATTCTCTCTTTAGCTAGGATAGCTCTCTGTCTCTCTCTGCCACACACACCCCCTTTCCATGTCTGAAAACGGTGTTTGTGTCACTGTCTGGGCCCAATGTCTCTGTCCATTTACTCTGCACCCTGGGCAGGCAGTGCCTTTCACTCATAGGAAAGAAGGAATTTTCTCCCACTGCTCCGTCCCCAGGACCCTCTCAGGGACCTTCCTCCTGCCCCTGCACCTGGTCCAGGTGGGAACCGGTCTCCCCTTGCAGGGAGGCGCTCTGTCTTCCTCCGGGTTGGGATACACAGGTGTAGCAGCAGGAGATCAATGTACCCCGTGACACCCTCGCGGCCAGACGTCCCTGCCCAGAAAGAGGGGACCCTCCACTTCACTGAACCCAGCCCGTGCCAGGCCCCCAAGGACACCAGGCCACAGTCTCCCAGGATGCTCCCAGGCCTGGAGCGGGGCAGGGTATCTCGGTGTCAGGCAAGTTGGTCCCCACCGAGCCACCCCAGCGGGGGTCCCTCCTCCAGTCCCCTGAATCCCTTGTCTCTGGGACCACGTCTCATCTAGGCTCAATCAGGGGCGATGAGAAGAACCATGACTTTGCCCCAGGAGCCTGAGTGGGGGGCACGGGGCCCAAGGAAGAAGGGGCCAGCGGGCTGTCGCCCCCCCCCCCCGCCCCCCCACTCTGGCGCAGCAAAGTCTGCAGATCTCTGGGCCCCGGCGCTGCCGAAGCCGCCCCCACGCGCCGCGCTCACTCGCTGCACAACAGCGCCACCACGAGGCCGCGGGCGGAACTGCCGGCAACACGGCGGTCGCACCCCCTGGTCCCCCCCGCCGGCTGTGCGGATCCCGAATCCCTGCTTGGCTCGGAGCTGCCAGCTCTAAGCCGACCCTCAGAGACGCACGCCCCTTACCCACTGGGCAGCTGTGGTGTCTTGTATACAACATTCCCTTCCTTTCTCCTCTTCTCGTAGATGTTCAGATTCCAAGGGACTTTTCCAGAAGCTTCCAGAAACCTTTCCTTTTAGGGGCCCAAGAGACCCTGATTTCAGGGACACAGTGAACCCCACTTAGGACCCCAAGAAAAGGGACTTGTCTCCAATCTCCTGTCCTAGAATGTGCAGACTTAGGGGGCTCTCCTGTACTCCTGGGTCCCGCACATCTGTCCAGCTCCGCCTCGTTCACCAGAGGCAGCACAGACAGGCTGAGCCCACAGACGTGGGCCCAGCTCTCTGCCCATCCACTCACTGTCGGGGGAACTTGAACAACTCACATTGCCTTTCTGTGCCTCAGTTTCCCCATCTGGAACTGGACTAAAAGGACCCCCCCCCCCCCCGGTAGAGTTTCTGGGAAGATCACATGAAGTATGAAGCTTTGAGAGCTTTTGTACCCGACAGGCTCTCAGGAGGCAGCAGTCCAAACGGTGGAGGGATCGTTATTACTAAGCAGGCACAGCTCCCAGCCGAGGGGGAGCTGGATCTCCCTGGCATCGACCACCCCGGCATGGTTATGGGATAAATACCTCTGCAGATGTTCAAGTGGAGAGGCTCAGGAGGATGCCAGGAACTTCTGCTTTTGCTGGATCGGGAATTCAAATGATTTGTGTTCACTGTATCCCAGCTAAGAAGTTCTGGGCCAGGGCAGTCTTTCTGATGCCCTCTTGTCTCCTCTTAACAAGGATTAGCTCAGCAGTATAGACAGGACCATAAAATATACCACCTTAGCCAGATCCTAGGGAGGCCGCTAATGGAGCCACACTGGGCCAAGCCCACGGGGGCCTCTCAATCACAGCTGGGAGATGAGGCAAAGCCACCGGCGTCCTCACCCGCCCATCCTCCATCCCGGTGAGGTCAGTGCTCAAAACCTGTCTTTATCCCAGTCCGGTCTCACAGGGCGTATTTGTGCTGCTTTAAAGCCCTTCCCGGTGTCCTACCTACTTCTCCCTCTCAACCCGCCGGCTGAGATAGGCAAAAGAGAACGTCATTTCTTCAACAGATGTTTATTGAGGACCTGTTATCTTTTGGGAGCCGTGCTGGCTGCTAGGGCCACAGCCTGAACAAGATAGGTCCCTCTCAAGGAACTGGCATTCTGGTGGAGAGAGGACAAAAAACATGTATTAATAAGTAAACAAGACAATTTCAGAAGACAAAGACTGTGAATGAAGCAAAATAGGATAGAGAGTAATTGGAGAGGGCTCCTTTACACAAGGGGTGGGGGGCAGGGATAAGAAGAAGGAGCTGGCTGAGTGCAGAACAGCAGGAAGGGTATTCTAGGCAGAGTGAACAGCAGGTAGAGGCCCAGGGGTCAGGGGAGAATGAGCTCTGCCTGTTTGAGGAATGGCAGGAAGGCCCCTGGGGCAGGTGCGCAGTGGTCAGGGGAGGAGTGGTCAGGGAAGCGGCCAGAGCTGGCTTGTGCTGGATGCAAAGAGAAGGTAAGGGATTGGAGTACTTAATAAATATTTGTCAAGTGAGTGAAGGCATAGTTTGATCTATCCATGTACAGTTGACCAGATGGCCAAGGTTTGCCAAGTTGGCTTCTGTCCATTTTCTCTGCTTAGTGGTGTCAGCTCTCAAAGATCTCTTGCTTCAGAGCCCTTCTCTGTGCTCCTGTGAGGGCGGGGATGAACCCTGAAAAGCCGTCTCCTTGTGGGCATTGCTGTTGTGTTCTCGACATCCTTGCACGTTGACTTAAAGCTATTCAACTTCCTTATGAGCATCTGAGGGAGAGGAGCTGGATCCACACTCTGGACTCTTGACTCCAGATTTGAAATAAAATATTTAAACAGCCCATCTCATGATATTCACCACCGTGAACAGTAAGACTTTTATTCACTGAGTGTATTATGTTGAGTTTTATCTCACATGTCCTTTACTTTAGAAATGGATGACTGTGACTCATGGAACCTCTCTCCACACACAGGATTCATTCGCTTTTTTGGCGTGTGGGACTCTGGATGGAGAAAATTTCTTGTCCTTGAATTTAGGAGCTCTTCTATCATGCCTCCTATAATAAGATTGAAAGTTCTATTGGCCACATTTTTGGAGGACTGATTTGAATCATAAACATATAGGTTCAGCAAGACACCCAGAAAAGCAGGGTGTTTTTTTCAGGGCTCCTAGGCTAGCGCTCGGGTGAGAACACAAGTTGTTTAGATTCAGAGGCATTATGGTGCTCAGAGTTGACTTTAAATGAATGATAGAGTGACAGTAGCTTGCTGAGAGGTTTGGTGATTGGAAAAGGTCTTTCTAGTTTCACCTTTCTCAAGCAGTGTGAAATATGCGTGGTAAGTCTTATTTTCTATTTAGGCAGATCCATCCCTTTGCTGTCGATAAGAACAAAACCAAAAAAGGTCACAATTTTTCACTGTCAACAAGAAACAAAGAGCAAATGAATTAGGGCTGCAGCCTGGAAAAACAGGAGCCAGGGTGAGAAAAACAAGAAAATGAGAGCTGGCCCTCATGTATTGCTTCCTGGTCCTCATGGGCCCGTTGAGGACCCCCTGCCCTGCCCTCAGAGATGAGGCCTTCTCGTTCTTCATATCTTTGTGATCTTCAAGCATTGTTTCTTTGAAAGGAAGGGGGGCAAAGGAAGAAGGGATAAGATAGAAGATGGAGGCCCCCCACCAGAAGAGGAAAACCAGAGTTGCACTCACCCAAGGAACCACAATCTGTATTTCTTGAGCAGATTTCCTTGAAACACATTTATTTTATTTATGTATTCATTTGTTTATTTTTTGAGGCAGACCTTTGCTCTGTCACCCAGGCTGGAGTGCAGCGGTGTGATCTCGGCTCACTGCAACCTCCGCCTCCCAGATTCAAGTGAATCTCCTGTCTCAGCCTCCTGAGTAGCTGGGATTACAGACATGCACCACCACACCTGGCTAATTTTGTATTTTTAGTAGAGATGGGGTTTCACCATGTCAGTCAGGCTGTTCTTGAACTCTGGACCTCAAGTAATCTACCTGCCTCAGCCTCCCAAAGTGCTGGGATTACAGGCGTGAGCCACCGTGCCTGGCCTTGACACACGTTTATAACAAACTGCAGTATTTTCCATGCTCCGTGACATGCTTCACAGGCGTCTTTAAAAATGGCGATGCAGGAAGTTCACTCACACAACAAACAGCCCTATATTTTGCAGCTGAATTGTCCTCTGCGCTTCATCAGGCATAACTCATTGTGAGGGAGCACATTCAGATGGCAAGAAGAGATTTCCCAGACCCTATCGACTGCTGGGTACCTGCTAGGTACATGCGGTCTAAGTCCTCATTAGCATAGGAAGTTTGGCAGCAACAGGCAGAACTTTCTCTGATCGTGCACACAGTGAGGAGGACACAGCAGACGTAGGAGGAAACAAGAAGTGGATGCATGGTCTCCTCACCTGGGAAGCAACAAGCAACTCAGCCACTGATGAACCAGGAAGGAAAATGTCTGACTGATAATAGGTGACAGAATGAATCAAGGGAGGAAGGTCCCTTTGGGTCGGGATCCCCAATCCGCAGGCCATTGACCTATACTGGTCCCTGACGTGTTAGGAACCAGGCTGCACAGCAGGAGGTGAGTGGCAGGGGAGCGGGTATTACTGCCTGAGCTCTGCCTCCTGTCAGATCCGCAGTAGCATTAGATTCTCATAGGAGCACGAACCCTATCGTAAACTGCATAGGCGAGGGATCTAGGCTGCACACGCCTTATGAGAATCTAATGCCTGATGATCTGTCACTGTCTCCCATCATCCCCAGATGGGACCATCTAGTTGTAGGAAAACTAGCTCAGGGATCCCACTGATTCTGCATCATGGTGAGTTGGAGAATTATTTCATTATATATTACAGTGTAATAATAATAGAAATAAAGTGCGCAATAAATATAATGCGCTTGAATCATCCAGAAACCACCCCCTCCCCAGTCTGGGGAAGAATTGTCTTTCATGAAACCGGTCCCTGATGCCAAAAAGGTTGAGGACTGCTGCTTTGGGTTATAAACCCCAAATGGCACCTGTATGAAATGATAAGGAGGTTTATATTATTAGTAATATTAATTTTTATTTCATAAAGAGTTGCCATTGAGATACAGCCGTTATTAATTTTTTTTAAAAAACTTGACATCATTTTCAAGTTCTTTTAATGAGGTTACTGCAGAAAAAATGAGGAAGAGACAGAGATGGGGTAAGGAGCAGACAGAGGAGAGAGAGAGAGAGAGAGAGACACTTTGGAAAGTAGATTTAAGCTAGGTGATGGGCTGGTAGGTGCAGCAAACCACCATGTCACACGTTTACCTATGTAACAAACCTGCATGTCCTGCACTTGTATCCTGGAACCTAAAATAAAATAAAATTTAAAAAAAGAAAGTAGATTTAAAAGGCAGCTGTTTGAGAGGCAATGAGAGTCTCTGTTGAGAGTGAGAAAAAATTGCCAAGAAATTCATGTTGGCTCAGCAAGTAAACTACCCCTGAAGAAGCTGATTAATGTTTAATTTCCACCCACCCCAGTGTTCGGGCTCCAGGGACTGCAGGAGGCCCCCCGAGATAAGCACGCAGGGTCCTCTCATGAGAGACCCATCATCTCCAGCTGTCACTCTATTACCCCATTTCATGGATTCACTTTGAAATTATGATGGGAAGTTGATGCCTCAAAGTGTCTACCTTTTGGCAACCGACTTCCTCTTGTGTCTGGAGCCATCAGGTACACATTCACTGTTGCCCGGATCAAGGGCCCCTCCTTCGTCCCTGGCCCCAGGACCAGAGCTGCACCAGTGCTCTCAGCTCCCCCAAGCCTCCTATGCCCACCTTCCACCACATGGGAACACAGCCAGCGTTGCCAGATCTTTTGACTTTTCCAGAGAAGCTGCAGATGACAAATTGTGGCTCCATCTGGGGCTTCATAATTCAACTCCTAAATTGCATTGCCAAAGGGTGGCAAATGCCACGGCCCTCTTCTGGAAGGGCCCACACGTCTTTGCCCACAGACAGTATTTACCAAACATGCCGATGTAGCCTCCTAAGCAGAAGTGAGGACCGTCTGGCCCAGCCAAGCATCTTCCCCCACCCTCTCCTCCCTTGCCGGCCTCCTCCTTCCCGTCCTTGTCACCAGGCTGTAGCTGGCCTCAGGGGCCCCATCTCCAGTTGCCGTTTCAGACCCTTCCTGTTGAGGGATTTCTGGGCCCATTGAGGGATTTCTAGGCCCCGTTACCTCCAACTTTGCTTCTTCCAAGGCCATGTAGAGAATGGCTTGATGTTTCTAATTGGGGGAGCATTTTGTTCCTGGGTTATTGTTATTGCAGAAGGAGTTTACATTGCACTTAGAATGGCAGAGAGACTTGGCACAGTGTCACTGTGTGCCCTTGGGCGGAAGCCGGGCCTTGTTAAGGAGACGCCAGTGTTTCTGCAGTGCCGTCACCAGGCACAGAACAAGGGTGTCCTCAGCTCCCCAGAAGAGGCCAGTGTCAGGAAAGAATGTCCCTCCCCCTGAATGTGAACTAGCCAGAGAGAGAACAGGGCCGGTGGCCCACAGCCCCTGGCAGATCATCTGAAACCTGACGTCTGCTGAGGGGGAACAACTTTGCCCTGGGCACCTGGGAAAAATGAGAGCGTAGCCTGCCACCTGGCATTGTGACCATCAGACATGGTGGACACTGAGCAAAAATAAGGGTCCTGGGAACAGCTGGGGCTGTGCGGCTCCACCACTATCTGGAAGTAGTGAGCCACGGGCCCTGCCGAGTGGCAGGAGCAGCAGGCAGCTTTCGAGTCTCGTCCATCCTCAGAGCGAGGCCTCCTTTGCACTTCAATTCTGAGAACATTTTCTAAAAGCACCTCCCGTGCAAGGTACCGTTGTGAGGGTTTTGCATGTATTCACTTGTGGAATCCCCATGAACACCTTTCCAGGTAGGGCGGGGGTGTCTGGCGATGTCTTGAGGCATCTTTGGTTGTCACAGCTGGAGGGAGTTGCTGGCCTCTGGGGACAGAGGTTGAGGATCCCTGAGGCAGGAATTGGTATCATTAGCCCCATTTCACAGACGGAAAGACTGACAGAGAGAGATTCAGGGACCCACTCAGGGGCACCCGGGACTGTCTGTGCAGGAACTTCTGCTTCTCCGTGGCCCACTGTGTGCCCCACTGACCTGTGTGCATCCCTGCCAGCCCCCACACTCGTCTCTCCACCTGGGCAGAGACCATCCTGTTGAATGCTCGAGAGATCCCTTGTAAGAAGGCTGCATGCACAGCACACGGTGTTGGGACCTCTTGGTTCCCTGAAATAAATGATTTGGAAGAACTTTCCAAAGTAGCAGTCGGAGAAAACCCCCCCCCTACCGATTTGGTATCGGGGGGCACGGGCGAAACTCAATAGAGGCTTTTTGTCTAAACCTCGCACTCTTGGATCATCAAAAGAACATCAGCATTTTCATATATTTTAACATTTAATAATCCAAGAAGTGTGAATAATAAACACTTGGATAGGGCCGATTTATTCCCTTCTCCCACCAGACAGGACTCAGGCAGAAGCCTCTAGATGCTGGAGCTCTCATGACCGTGTCAGGGACCTCTTTCAAGAAGGAGGAATGGCACCAAGGAGCCCAGCGGGGCGTCTAGCTGCTTCACAGAGTAAGGCACAGATGGCAAAATTTCATGCCAGGTTACCAAGGGTGCTGTAGGTTTTATAATTGCAAGAGTCTGTTTTTATTTTTTTTCCTTGATCCTGCTATGTTGGACAGTGACCACTGTCTGTTAAATACCTTGCAAAAAGCCTTCTCAACAGCTGGGCCGTTCTGTACATTAAATCTCTGCCTGGAAGGAGGAGGGAGAAACAGCCTCATCAGTAAACACCAGTAAGCCACCAGCTGCTACCACCGTGTCCTGCAAGAGTCCGACCCCAAATTCCTCTCCCTGGAGCTCCTCGTTCCTGAAGCCCCTTTCAGAGGGATAGAATATTTTCTTTACCAGTTAGCACTCAGGAGTAAAGTGCCTGGGAACACAAATGGAAGGGTTATTCTCTTTGCAGCATTTTGCTGACTTGCTAAGGTGCGTGAAGATAGACCCCACTCATTTTTAAACAAAAGGGGGAAATGGGCTTCTCTCATACAGGCAAGACCTGGGGCCACAGTCCTGTTTTCAGCACTTGGCTTACACCCTAAACCGTGATAAACAGTTCTTTTGTCCTCAAAATTCAGATGAGATTGAATCTCTTCCTGCAGCGCAGATCACCTGCAGCCTGGGAAAGCGTCCTAGTGCCATCTTGAGCTGCTTTGTGGAAGGGACCCGAATGATCCAGAAACTGTTGGACCTTGTTTGCAAGGCTCTCACCCAAGGCATCAAGCTGCTTTCTGACTCCAGGTTTCCAGACCCTTGGCATCTACTCCCCTTTGAATTCTCAGGTGACCTTATTGACCCCACGTCAAGTGGGAATGCACCGAGACCTTTGGAGGTGGCCGTTTGAGTGAAGCCAGCCACACTCACCTCCCTCCTCCCACCCTCCGTGAGGCCCTGGAGGCACGACTCACTCTAGCAAAGGAGGTGGCCCCTGATGGGAGCAGGCAGAATTAACTCAGGGGTCAGCCCTGGCCCTGGCCTCTTTGAGCTCTTCAAACATCATTTAACAGCAATTAGGTAATTGGGGAAGGTAGATTTCCTGAGAATTCGTCCAGGATTGGGGTTAAGAGGCATTGTATGTGGAACTGGAGGGAAATGGCCAGGCAGAGACTTCTTGTGAACAAAAGCTGTCCCTTCTACTCTGTTTTCCTTCCAGCTAATCAGCCACCCACACTCCACCTCCAAGTTGCCACCTGGGAGCTTTCAGCCTCTTGTATGGGCCTCACATTGTCCAGGCCCAGGTGCCCCACTCAGCAGGGCTCTGGTTTCAGCAGCCCCAGGCAGAGTTCTGTCTAATTTATGCACTTCCATTTAACATGGCAGAACCCAGGGCGAGTGGGGCCTCTGCAGCCTGTCCTTGGCCAGCTCCCACACCTGCAGTGCCTCAGGGCGCCCAGGGCGCTCCGAGTCCCTTACAGAGGCTGGCACATCCTCATCGCATGCCACTCTCTGCCCTTGCCCCACACATGGGAAACCAGGGTGTTTTCAGGATGCTGCTTGAGATAATGCCAAGAGACTCCTCTCAAAGCTTTCCTCGAAGGAGCAGGGTTGTCTGTGTCTTGGGTAAAAGTAAGCATATTCTATGGTTGCTCTGATTAGGGTAGGATTAACGTTTTTATTTTGTTTATTTTACATGGCATTTATTAAACATTTCTTTATAATGAAGAATGATACTCATATGGCACTGGTTCACAACCAAGGGAGGCGGTTTGCCCTCCAGGAAACACGTGGCAACATCGGGAGACATTTTTGGTTGTCACAATTGGGTGGGAAGGTGGGTGCTCCTGGCGTCTAGTGGATATAGGCCCAGGACGCTGCTAAACACTGTCCAATGCATGGGACAGCCCCCCACAACAGAGTCACCTGGCCCCTAGGGCCAGTAGTGCTGAAGTCAAGATCTGACCTGACATGCAGCAAATTGTGAGAATCTTAAGTGTGTATGTCAGTGTGTTTTTACATATAGACGCTCTGGGTTAGTTTCCTAATGCTGCTGTTAAAAATTACAAACAGTGTCTTGAAGCAACACAAATGTATTTGTTGTTAGTTCTGGTGTCAGAAGTCTTAAAATCAAGGTGTCAGCAGGAGTGCATGCCTGCAGAGGCTTTAGGGATGAATCTGTTTCCCTGCCTTTTCCAGTGTCCAGGGGCCACCTGCATTCTTTGGCTCATGGTCCCATCCTCCATCTTCCAAGCCAGCAGTGTAGCATCCTTAAATGCTCCTCTCTCTCTGATCCTCCTGTGTCCATCTTATAAGGCTCCTTGTGATGACATTGGGCCCACCCAGATAATCCAGGAGGATCTCCCCATATCAAGATCCTTAACCTAATCACATCTGCAAAGTCCCTGGTGCCATGTGAGGTGACATGCCTACAGGTTCGGGGTTTAGATTTAGGACATGGACACCTTTGGGGCTGTTATTCAGCCCTCTACATAGACTCGAATCAAGGTGAACATTACGTCTGTGATCCAGAGGCTCCTATGTGCCTCCTTTCCACCAGAACCTCCCCAGCACCATTCTGACCTGTATCACCATAGAACACTTTGCCTGTTCTTAGGGTGAATGATTTTTAAAACCAAATCTCTTTATTAAAGGCTACATTTGAAACATTAATACAGTTATAAAGAAATCCCACCATTGGATCACTAGAAAGCTGTAGAGAAATTCTTAAGCTGAACATTCAAACCCAGGTTACAAAGGACCAGAACTTAATTAGAGTGAGACGTGGTTATTTTACGGTGAGACAGATTCACATTAATCATGGGATGGGAGGGCCAGGGAAGGAAGAATGAGAGATGAGATGTACATTCCAGTAATTAAATATGTTCTCAGAGGGGCAAACCATGGTGGAATTGCAAAGATGCTTAATGTAGCTTTCTAAGTCACTGGCGCTAGTATACAAATTGTCCTCTGGGTGAGGAGCATGGAGACTCGGCTACTCCATGGGTCTAGAATGTTAGGTTTGATGATGGCAAGCTGCAATTCATCCAACAAATACTGCAGTGGGACTTATTGCCAATCCCCAAGGTTCAGGGAGTAGGGGGTCAGGGCCGGAATGTGAAAGTCACCAGACCTAGGCGTTATCGGAGCTCACTATCTATGGAGAGAGGTGGTCACCTAAATGGTGTGTGATACGTCATGCTTGGTGCCAGAGCTTCGGGCTGGGAGGGCAGGGGCATCTGTGAAGGCCATATGAGAGAAGCAGGGAGAGGCGCAGGTGGGCACATGCGGCCCCACCATGAAAAGCCCTGTGTGCCCGGCAAGTAGTCGGCAAGGCCTGTGCTTGGTGGGTTCTGAGCAGGCTCCTACCGTGCTAGATCAAAGCAGGAAAGTTGAAGGCCCACTAGGAGATGAAATACAATGGCTGATAGGAGAGGGTGGTGCCTGAACTGGAGAAGTCACAGGATGGAGGGAGCAGGTGGAGATGGATTCTGAGGGTTGGGGAATGATTGCATTCTGCAGAGCCAGTGAGGCCCATGGCTAGGATGTTGGGGTGATGGTGATCCAGACAAGAGCTACTCACAGGGAAGTGGAAGGGACAGGGATGAATCTTGCTTCGAAGCACATTCCCTAGGATTGGGTTTTTAAGAGCAGTTTTACATCTAGGGAAAAATTGAACAGAAAGCACAGAGTTCCCACACATGCCCCATACCCCTCCCCCACTAATCCTATTATTATTAGCATCTTGCCTTAGTGTGCTACACTTGTTACAGTTGATGAACCAATATTGATGCATTATTATCAGTTAAAGTTCATAGTTTATGTGAGGGTTGACTCTGGTGTTGTACATTCTATGGGTTTTGACAAATGTATAATATAATGTGCCCTCAATTACAGGATCATTCAGAGTCATTTCGCTGCCCTACACATCTCCTGAGCTCTACCTGTTCGTCCCTCCCTCCCCCTTGAACTCCTAACAACCACTGATCTTTTGACCTCTCTATAGTTTTGAATTTTCCAGAATGTCATCTAGTTGGACTCACACATCATGTGGCCTTTTCAAACTGGCTTCTTTCACTTAGCAAGATGCTTTTTTTTTTTTTTTTTTTTTTTTTTGATGGAGTCTCACTCTGTCACCCAGGCTGGAGTGCAGTGCCACGATCTTGGCTCACTGCAACCTCCACCTCCTGGCTTCAAACAATTTCCCTGCCTCAGCTTCCTGAGTAGCTGGGATTACAGACGCACGCCACCATGCCCTGCTAATTTTTGTATTTTTAGTAGAGACAGGGTTTCACCATGTTGGCCAGGTTGGTCTTGAGCTCCCAACCTCAGATGATCCACCCGCCTCAGCCTCCCCAAGTGCTGGGATTACAGGTGTGAGTCACTGTGCCAGGCCAGCAAGATGCTTTCACGGTTCTCTGTGTGTCTTTCCGTGGCTTGCTGTGTCATTGAATTTTCAAGGTGCTGTGTTAGTATGATGGTTGTGAAACCTGAGATGAGGAGAAGCCATGAGACACCAGATAAAGCCATCAGAGGGCAATGTTTTGTCAACCAATGGCTCAGAGCCCACCCTGTCCCCACCCTGCCACTAGGAACCCTTGCTCAGTTCTAGAGGGGGCAAAATCATGGATGTGTCACTGGCTAATATCCTTGTCCAAGAGTGACCCAAAGGCAGGTAGAGTTTCCCGGAAGACCATGTTACCTGCCTTCATGGGCAGAATACATTTCTCCTTTACCTATCTAGAGAGTCTTACCCAGGCAGCTCAGAGACCCCTGGGCTCAGGCTGCTCCTGGTGGGGTGAGGGGTAGATGGCAAACACCCAGCCGAGGGTCCTGTCTCTCCTCCCCGTGAGACCCCAGGGTCCCATCATCTGGGGCGCGCTGGCTACTTTCCCTGCCCAGCATGTCCAGCGGGCTGCCTTGATGAGCTCACCCTGGAACATACGGAGCCTCTTCACATGTTTTTCTTTTTATCTTCTTCTTATTGAAACAATAATAGCTTGACTACAAAACTATTAATCTGGCAGTAAATTATGGGAAGTTTATTGCTGTGGTTGTTTTTCAAAAATTGGCCATATTATCCCGGAGGAGGTACAATTAAACATTGAAGAATAAAAGTCACAAATGATTTGGATGGCGCCTCTTGTCTGAAGGTTTCAGAGACCGCCTATCCTTTTTCCATCAAATGCTCTGCAGGTGGCCTCAGATGCTGAGATGTGGCAGAGCTCAATCCAAGGATAACCACGAAGTCGTCCGTGGAATGATCGCGCCTCGTTCCTTGCTGTTCCCTGTTGCTCTTGCAGCCTCCTGTTTGTGTTTCGGAGCATGCTTATTGTGTGGTAGGACCTAGGAGCCACCAGGGTTCCTAAAGGTAGCTTGACCTTGACCAGCGGGCTTCCAGCATGGTCAAGATATTGCCAGAACAGCCAGGAATTGGGTAACTGATGACAGAAGAGAAGAAAATCTTGCAAATAGGCATGTGGAAGATGGTGAGAAAATGAGAGAAAAAATGACAGTGTAGGTTACAGAGGCTCCCAATGACAGAATCCTCCCAAAAAGATGTTCAAAGAGGGAAAAGTACAGCTTGGATTCTGGAGAAGAGGGTTCTTTGCTGTGCCTGGGGTCGTGGTAGTCACAGCAATCTGGGACAGGGTGTCTACATATTTGGGGCCCTGGGATCATGCAGAATCGTGGAGAGTATAATCCCAAATAAAGGCACTGGACAACACCACTTGTAGATCTCAGGGAGGAGAGAGATGGCAGCCACTGGTGTGGTCCAGTGCAAAGAGTGGCTGAAGGTCTTAGGTAGGGGAGATGCTCCCCAGGAGAGCAGGCACTGGGGAGGGGTGTCCTGTGGTTTTAGCCAAGGTGAAATGGAGACAAGTTTGAATAGATGCTGGGGGTCTTGAAAGCCACCCAGAGAATGTCATTTGTTCATTCCTTCCACCCACATCCACTGGGCACCCACTATATGCCAAGCACTGTGCAGGGCAGAGAGCAAACCCTGCCTTGGGCCATCCAGGCTTTGTTCTGCAGGCAGAGCCAAGGAGAGCTGATGAGTGACGGAGGGCCAAGGTGACTCTGGGTTCTAGAGAGACGCTCCAGGCACACTTCTTCCTTTCACCCGGTCATGGGTCATGTTTCTTGACCTCACATCTGGTGTTATCTTTGTGGGGAAGAATTCTTCGTCTCACTGTCTCATCCCAACTCAGGATGGGTTCCTTGGAGTAGGCGTGGAGACCGTCTATCCAGACCATCCCCTGGATGGACCTTGATTTGTGCGGGAGGGGCTCCATGAACGTCCTAGCCCCATGAGCCTGCTTTGGACGTCTGCAGATCCAGGTTAGAGCCCAGGCTTTGCCTCCAGCTCCCCTCATGACAGACCAAGTCATTTAGTGCCCTGGATTCTAACAGTAGCAGCAGCAGCAGCTCTCGCCAGGGCAGTGTTCAGACTCATTCATTCCTTTCTCTTTCATCGTTGGGTCAGCCCCCTGCTCACAACCACCTTTGAAGTGGACACTATTGAGATTCTTGTTTTACAGAGGAGGAAACTGAAGACTTAAGAGGTGAAAGAAGTCACTCGCCTCATGGCCACCCAGCCAATGTCACAGACGGGACTTAGATCGGGGGTTGCCAAGTCCTGCAGCCTTGCACCACCTCAACTAAAAGGTTGGCATGTACTGGATGAAATGCCAGTTCGGAGTCTGTGACCGTCCTCTCCTGTTTGACATGACTGGGGATGACACTGCAGATGGAATAAAAAGCCCACCTGGCTGGCTTTCGCATCTTGCTCTTCCCTGGTAGCTTCCCAGCCCTGGAGAGCCGCAAGCAGTGAAACTGTGAAAGAGGTTGGTGTGGCTGTTCCACCACTCTTTCTGTCCTACCTGATTCACTTCTCTCTTACCCTTCCTAAGCCAGAGCCAGGCCTGTAACTGGAAAGTGGTATCTCCTTAGTTTTTGACACTGGGATAACTATTCTGGCAAGTTTATTTCTTCTGTGAGTTTACTTTTCATCCTGATCTATCCAGTTGGTCTATAAGGACCCTGAGAGGAGCAGCTGACAGAGGAACAAGAGGAGGGAGGCAGGGCCTGGGGTTCTGGAAGGAGATGGTGGCAGTGGTGGGACAGGAGGATTTTAGTCTGCCCATCGAGGCTGCGACATGTTCCAGCTCTGTGCTTTTCTAGCACTAGGTTGTGATTAGCCTTGTGGTGAGTCCACCTGGGTCTTTCTGGAAGGTTGCTGTCCCTCCTGCTTGGGCTGTGTATCCAGGATCCTTGGAAGAAACTGTTCTGGTCAGCTCTGAGGAGAGGGAGATATCCTAGGCTTTTTCTGCACGTGGTCACCCCCAGACAGCCCCAGCTTCTTCAAGAAGGCTTCAGAGCAGCAAGAAATCATGCAGGAAAACACCTCCTGCCAGCTGTTGGGAAGCCCGGCATTCTATATGAGGATTTGTTTCATTTTTTTGGATCTTGGTAGAAATACATAAAATGATGCTCCTAAAAGACTGGGAAGACGGCTGGACTGCACAGCTGGCCAGGACCCCAATGAAATTAAAAATAAAGAAGGAGAAATTGTGGGAAATTATTGCAAAAATATTTTCTCCGAATTGAGGAGGGCAGTAGGGAGATGAGAAGAAATAACTTATTGGAGGTTGGGGAAAGGGCAGGACTTGCTCTAATAAACATCTTACAAGAAAGCCAAGGAGTGTCTTTCTTGGATCCATAACAAGTCGTGCACTCAACATGCTCCAGGAATACGGCCCAGTGGAATTAACGAAGGAATCCGCATCCTATCAACATATGGTAGCAGGCACTAACGAGCTCACACCCTAAAACCAAGCAGATGGGGCTTTGTTGGAAGAAAAACCCTTACATTAGGTTTCAGAGGCATTAAAGGATAATGATAATTACACCTATTTTCTGCTTTGTCCAAAGCTTCCCCATCTTTGTCAATTGGACAGCAACATGAGGATCCTCAGCCATGCTTGATGGACAGGAAGCTGGTGGCTCAGCTGTGAGGCTCATAGGCCTGCCCAGGTGGATGGGGTGGGAACAGGTGCCGAACCAAGGCTCCCTTCCCTGAGATCCCTTCCAGAAGAAGGCTTTTCTGTGACTTCTACATGACAATCCCTTGTTCCTATTCTCTTCTGGAGTTTGAAAACTCTGGCCATCCATCCATAGGATGCCAGAGTGATCCCTCCCTCTCTACCTCCCTATCTCCCATTCCTTCCTTCCTTCCTTCTTCTCTTCCTTCCTTCCTTCCCTCCTTCCTTCCTTGCACTGAATTAGTTGCATTTGAAAATGGAGAGAATTCATATTACATGGCTGGATAGGGCAGGTGCTTTTCCATTGACAGTCAACCCCAGCCCACATCCATCCTCATTTCCTCCTGCCTGCCGCTCTAAGGTGTTGGAGTTTGTAACCTCAGATTCTTGGCCAGAACCCACCTGTAACCCACCTATCTGGGGCAAGCACTCTGCCAAATCTTCAAGGCAAATGAAGAAACAGAGATTGAGAGAAGGATCTGGATAACTAAAGGGGGAAGTTTTAGTTCTTGCCAGAATTTGATGAACAATATGCAATGAGGTCCACATTCAAGTTCAAGCTCATCACATTCCCAGCAAGTCCTCCACAGCTTGAATTTACATGAAACAACTTAAGAGTTTATGGGTGTAGTTCCAATCCAGCTAGACTATGTCAAGTTCAGCTAACCTGTTTGGTTATGTTAAGGGTCTTTTAAAAATATCAGTGGAAACTAAATGCTCATCAATAAAGGACTGGCTAAATAAAATGAGATATTGCATAGAGGGAACTCTAATTCACAGTTAAGATGAATGAACTGCAGCTCTGTTGATATAAATTTAAACACACACACAAAATGATGTTCTATAATGGGAGCTGGCAAAGTACCATCCGGTGCCCGTTTTTGTAAATAAAGTTTTATTGGCACACATCCACACCCATTTGTTTACATATCGTATATGGCTGCTTTCACACACAGTGGCAGAGCTGAGTAGTTGCAACAGAGACCATATGGTCCACAAAGCCGAAAATGTTTCTCAGCGGGCCATTTACAGAAAAATATTTGCTCTCCACTACCCTATGTTATTTAGAATACATACGTACATATGTATGTATACGTATGTGTGTGTATACACACACACAGAGATATTTAAGTTCACGGCACAGGTTGATTTTGAGTGGTGGTCCAAAGTTAGATCATAAATAGCATCAAATTTTCTTGATCTGAAAATTCTATTTCTCTAGTTTAAAATAATTCTTGGAACAATATGAAGAAATGTTAACAGCTGTCAAATTTCAGTTAAGGATTCACAGGTGTTTGTTTTATTATCTTTTAACTTTTCTGTATTTAAAATGTTTTAAATAAAAAATTATTTCATAGAACCAAAAAGTTTTAGGACTGGAACAATTACATCTAAATTATAAAATTCTTAGAGTGACATTTATAATTACATGTTTAAAATGATCTACCATAAGGATCTTCTTAACTATTCGGTGTATTATCCCTAGTTTTAGTCTACATTATATGGGAAGACAGGATTTCTTTTTCAGATTTTCTTATACTTGTATATTTTACAAATTCTCTTCTATATCTTTATAAATAGTTTCTAGGTACAACCGACAAATTATCTTAATTCAGGCACCAATTTTCCCTCGTGGTCCTGTTTCACTTGCCCTCAACACAGAAGCAACGAATAGGCCCTTCCAAGAACAACAGTCAGTTATGCAACCAGTACCTTCCAGCATATAAATAACCCCGTCTAGGAATCCAGGAAAAATAACCAGCCCTGGGTCTCGTCCCACTTACTCAAATCACATGGACAATTTACGTCCATGAATTGGAATTTCAATTTGATCTCAGAGTTTACTTGCGGGGGCCAAGGCACATTACAGGGGGGAGGAAGGGGAGCTGCTGAAGCTGAGAAGAACTGGAATTAAAGTCATGCAAAGCAGATGCCAGGACTAGTGGATGCCAATGCAAGGCAGGTGCTGGGTGGGGCCAGGTGACTTGGGAAGAGTGGGCTCCCCAACCTGGGCCAGCCTTTGGGCAGCTTAGGGGACAGTGGCCGAGCAGTGGGATCTGGGGTCGGCAGTTGCTCCATCTCCAGCTCTTTCAAGGAATTGAGCGTGGAGTCTGGCAATTTCAACAGAGTATATCTTCTTCCATACCTGAATGAGGGATTATTCTCAAACTGCTGGGCAGCCAAGTGGGTGTCTTTTGAAAACAGACTTCTGGAATTTCCCGGACTTCTTGCAAATAATCCACAGTACTTTGTTGGGGTGGAAAAACCTGAATTTCTTCCTACTATGTCTGGAATATATACAGTAAAGTCTTTATGACTTGACAGGGTGTGCCTGGCTGGGAAGACCTCTGCTCTTGGCCAGGCTGTGTGGCAATGAACTTGGTGATCTTGGGAGATTGGGCCCCTCCAAGGGTCTCTGCCTGAGGGGTGGGGGTGCTGGGAGGGTCAGGGGCCCCAGCCTTTGTCCTTAGATTTCCTACAAGTCAGATGATCTTGGACGTGGTTTGTGATCACTGCAGATGTGGCCAGGTTGGCTGCCAGCTGCTGAGAGGCCTGGTTGGAGAATGAAGGAGACCGGGAGAATGAGCGACTGGCTCTGAGACCCAGAGCAGGGCAGGAGGGGCCCCTTTCCCTGTGTGGGTGTGGCCTCCAACCGGGGGCCCTATGAGGGCCTCTCCAAAGACTCTCTGCAGCCGTATACTTCCATGACCTCACAGCCGTCTAGCCTGGCTGGGAGTGTTCATTCTTCTGGCAGCATGAAGTGTCCTCCAGTTCTAATCTGTCTGCAAAGTCCTCAGACCCCAGCTTTCCACACCATCCCCTAGACCCGTCACAGCCGCCTGCCCAATTCCCCCCAGAGAAGTCTTCAGGAGAAGGGACTCAGGTCAGACATGAACCTGGGCTGGGGTCCTGCCTGCCACTTGCTAGCTCAGCGACCTCAACAAGTACTCAACTTCTCCAAAGCACACATTCATCGCCCAGGAAACAGGGATGATCACAGTTACCACCTTGTAGGGGTGTGACAAACACTCAGGGACATGAGGAGCAGAGTTCTGGGCCCATGGCTGGCCTGTAGCACTCAACCCAGGATGCCTCCTGAGACCAGCGATGGTTCCGGTCCTTCTCTACTGAGGCACTTTTGCTGATGCCCTCTGTTGGCCTCTGCAGAGCCCCCCTTAGCCTCTGCCTTTCCCAACTGGGGAGGCTGCCAGGCACAGGCAAGGTCAGGGTCTGGGCCTTCCCTACCGACCCCAGCTGACAGGGGTGAGTTCCAACACCACAGCCTACCTGGGGGCCCTGGCCGGCGGCACGGCTCCCTCCTCCCTCCCCCAGTTTCGTAGACAATTCCCTTTTCACCCAGGGACCCTCTCTTGCACGCCCCACATGGCTCTGCTCACTCATACATGGAGACTTCCTCTGTGCTGACACCGTCCTGTGGGCTGGGAAATGGCATTGGCCAAGGAGGCCAGGATGTTAAGGAGGAGGCATTTGAAAGAATGGAAAGGACGTACAGGCAGGTGTTAGGACCTCAGCTGAAATAGCACAGGACAGTGTCGGGGTGACTAGGCCATGCTTCAGGCAGGCTGCTCAGGGAAGTCTGCCTGGGGAGGAGGGGGCGCGCGGGCTTAAACCTGGCTGGGCAGAAGAAGGCGCTTGGCCAGGAGAGGAGGGCATGAGTTTGGGGCCTGGGGAACAGCTGCTGCAAAGACCCAGTGGAGGGTTGGGGAGGGGGACGGGGTGTGGGCAAGCCCAGGTCAGGTCCCTGAATTTTGGGGGAGGAGTCAGGATCCAACACTAAGCGCCCAGTGTGCTGGGGGTTGTTGGAAGGTCTGATTTCCACTTTAGAAAGCTCACCCCACCCCCTCACCCCCACTGGGTGGAGGGGGAGAGTAAGAGGGGAGAGCGGGTGATGGCTTGGTCTGGGGTGGGAGACCTGGAAGGAAGGGGACAGACCTCATGACTCAAGTCCAGGAATGAGCCTGTGCTCAGTCTCTCCTGCCCTTTACTGTGGGGCACGCTTTCTCATTTCAGCTCAGGCTAAATTAAACTAATTTAGCTTCATGGAACCTAAGAATGAATGGATGGCCCAGTGACCCCAAAGTAGCTGAAATAAGAGAATCAAAAAGCCCTCTGCACCGAGGGCATAATGAAAGATGCTTCTGGGCCCCAACCTGCTCAGTCACAGCTGGGTTGTAATAAATGAACACATTTGGGAACTCCGTTGTATTTCGCTTCGTCAAAACAAAACAATGCAGTGTGCCACCCTGGTTCCTATTGAAAGGCACCCTGGCCCCCAGAGCTGCTCTGAATACCTAGGACTGTATTATCAGGATTTCTCAGAAATCTCTTCCAAACACAGCTGCCGCTCTTTAGGGAATGGTTGACTTTAATTATTGAGAATTACTTTAAGATTCATGTTTTTCCTCATGTTACTGAAAAGTAATCATTGCAATAATGAAGACCACATGTGTCCTGGGTCTAATTATTAAATCATTATATTGTTATATCATTCCTATTGCTTTGGCGAAAGGGTCAAATGAAAAAAGTCAGGGCATTCTTTTTCACGTTGACATTTTATTTTCTATCAATACAATTCGCCCCAGCCCGAGACATGGCAGAATGGGGTGTGAGCTGGCCTGCGTGGGGGCTCGGCTTTGGCCTTCGTGGCGGTTGGGTCCAGAGGGAGGTGAGCAGTGCCCCTGACTGATACACTGCCCATCGCTGCTGGACTAGGGCTGGGACTGGGCCCCAGAGCCAGGGTCTCCAGCGCTGGCAAGGGGGAGCTGCTGGGTCCTTCCTTTCGCTGGGCCTTCTCCTTGGATCCATTGGCCCCTGTAGGTACTCCTTTCTGGCCTTCCTGCTTTCCCCAAAGTCCTCAAAAAGTGTTTGGGCTCTAAAAGATAAAAACAAAACAGCAAAAGTAGAATGAGTAAATGTTTGAGTACACACCTAGAAGTTTCGATGACTTCAAGTATAGTAAACGTAGTCACTTTCCTCGTAATAAAGTTTAAGTCATCAGAACAAAATGAGCAAAACAGATGTATCTTAAAATGCAAACTAAAACGTTATAAAAAAATGGTAAGGACAAATTACAGTAATTTGTGACTGTGCATGTGAGTAAAGTCCTGTATAATTGAGAAAGCAAGATGATCAAAATCTTTTCAGAGATTCTTGCAGCAAAAAAAAATCTCATGTGACCTGGTAGGAGTCGTTGCAGGACTCGGCGTGGCCAGACCCAAGAGGCCCTGCAGCACCTGTCATGGGGGACTCGTGCTCTGTGTCACGTAGTAGCTGCTCAATAATTCCTCCCGGAGGGGATTGCTGATGGAGTCCTTGCTTTTCCCTGGAAACAGTGGGTTGTCAAGCTCCAGACAGAGGGAACTTAATTTGATTTTGTCCCTGAGTCAGTACTGATTACGGCTGTCATAAAGCAAATTGACTGAGTTGGGGCCCATTTCAGGAGGAGCTGGGGTTGCTCTGCAGCCCAGCATGGTTCTGAGGGCCCCAGGCCGGGGAGTCTGCAGCAATGGAGGAGGGGAGGTGGGCACTCTGTTTTAACCCAGCTGTAGGCGAGAGGGTTTAGGGGCGGATGTGTGAGCCTCCAGGGTTGCAACTCTGCCTTGCCCTTTGCTCAGACCAACACGTCTGAGTTGCCATGCATTTGAAGAGTGGGTGCCATGGTTCCCAGCAGACATGTGGCTCAGGACTTGGCCGATATGCCTGGGTGCCCATGCTGGTACCCCATGTGTGAGCCGTGTGACCCTGCATGGGGACCTCCCATCTCTGAGTCTCATCGTCTCTGCAGTTACTGTGAGGAATTCAATGTGTGCTAAATGCCTAGAAGCGTGTCCAGCACACCTTTTATGACAGGGCATGTCAGTGCACGTGGCACTGCACAGCTTGGTTCCCATCCCCTCTGCTGGGGGACAGGGGCTGAGTCAGTTACCTTTCCAGCACTCAGCAAAGAGTGTGGCACAGAGTAACCTCTCAGAGGTGGTTTGCTGAATGAGCACACCAACACTTAGCTCATGTGACCCCCAAATCCCAGCTCAGGACGGAAAAGGCAAATTGGGAGCGGGGCCAGAGCTAGGAGACGTACAGGATGGAGAGAAGTTGCTGGGAAGGGAGGCCGAGGAAAGGCCGGGCCGGTGAAAATGGGAACGTGTTACTCAACCTCTGCCCTGCCGGGGCCTGGGGAAAAGGATGCCTGCAGCTTTATGGAGGCTGGGAGGGAGCTGGCTGTAGTTGTGCGAGGGCCCTTGGGACTGTAAAGCTGCAGAAACCTGAGGAGGGTTGTCAGAGGTGTGTTGGCCTGCTGCCATTAGATTACTTTCGTTGCAAGTAATGGAAAACCAAACTCAAGTTGACTTAAACAATTAAGGGAAGTTATTGGTTCCTGGAAAGCCTGAAAAGTCCCAAAGTGGATCTAACTTCAGTTTAGCTAGATCCAGGGACACACAGCAGTGGCACCGAGGACCCACTTTCTTTCCATCTTGTTGTTCAACCTCTTACAAAGTCAGCCAGGGCATTTGCATGTTGTCCCAACATTTGTCACTTGCAAATGGCTCTCTCTACTGCACAGGACATCATAGGAAAATCCCAGAGCAAGAGGGATGGGACTGAGTCCTGGTGCTGAGACTCTGGAGAGGGACAGGCTACTTCTTTGTGATTACTCAAAAGGTGAGGAGGGATGATGAAATAAGCCATTTCTAAACTGTGCTTCCCAGAGCTCAGGGTCGTCCCAGAGGAAGGGGCTGAAGTGAAAGGGAAGGAGATGGGTGAGCTTCCAATTCACTCAGAAGGGCTCCTCTTTTATCCACCTTCCATGAAAGAGTTCAGACACAGAAAGGCTCAGGGGTAAGCCTGAAACTCACCAAACCAGCTGGTCCGAAGCACATTTTACTTTGAGTCCTCACTGTGTGCTCTGTTGAGTGTATTAACGGCTTCATAGCAACTCAGGAAGTGGATGTTATTACAACCCTCCCTTTACCTATGAGAAAGTGGAGGCCCAGTTAGCTAGTGGTAAAGCCAGAAAATCTGACTCCAAAGCCTGTGGGACAAACCCATCTCTCCACCGAGCCATCTTTTGTACACAGCCGCCCTTTTAAACACAGATGCAGTAATGCACACTGTAGGTGTTCAGCAAGTGTTTCTTGACTGAATGACTGACTGCAGGTCTGCCTGGGTCCATGGCTCATGCTCTTTGCACACTTCATTTCTCTCAAGTAGGACAATGTTTAGCATTCCTCCAAAGAACCCTGCTGTCATATTTGGGAGTTAAGAAGTACAGTTCTTCCCTGTTTTTGTAATTACAGGATGACCCCAGGTCCATTTTCCAGGAATTCTTTGGAATTGAGAGGGATCAAACTATGAAGGAATGCTGAAGAGCCTTAGAATTGGTTTCTGTCTGCATCCCACCTCTTGCAAACCCCTAGTTATTAAACACTGTAATTCTTGCATCTATAGGAGACCTTTCCCCAGTTAGTAAATAGATATGCCTGACTGCAGTCACTTGACTTGGCTGACTCATTCATTCCTCCACTTACTTATTCACTCATTCCTTCACTCACTCATTCACTCATTCCTTCACTCACTCATTCACTCATTCCCTCACTCATTCCTTCACTCATTCATTCCTTCACTCATTCATTCATTCTTTCACTCATTCATTCACCCATTCACATATTCACTTATTCATTCACTCACTCATTTGCTCATTTATTCACTCACTCATTCCCTCACTCATTCCCTCATTCATTCACTCATTCACTCATTCTTTCAACTCATTCACTCATTTATTCCTTCACTCATTCACCCACTCATTCATTCACCCACTCATTCATTCATTCACCCACTCATTCATTCATTCCTTCACTCATTCATTCCCCCATTCACTTATTCACTCATTCACTAAGTCATTATGACTAAGTCATTCATTAATTCACCCATTCCCTAATTTATTCACTCATTCACTCACTCTTTCACTCCTTCACTCATTCATTCACTCATTCATTCCTTCACTCATTCATTCACCCATTCACTTATTTATTCACTTATTCACTCATTCATTCATTCACTCATTCATTCACTCACTCATTCACTCACTCACTCATTTACTCATTCATTCATTCATTCACTCATTCATTCCTTCACACACTCATTCATTCACCCGCCTATTCATTCATTTGCCCACTCATTCATTCACTCACTCATTCATTCACTCATTGATTCCTTCATTCACCCACTTATTCATTCATTCACTCGTTCACTCATGATTCCTTCACACAATCATTCATTTACCCACTCGTTTATTCATTTGCCCACTCATTCGTTCATTCACCCACTCATTCATTCATTCCTTCGCTGATTCATTCATTCCCCCATTCACTTATTGATTCATTCATTCACCCATTCACTAATTTATTCCCTCATTCACTAATTTATTCCCTCATTCACTAATTTATTCCTTCATTCACTCACTCATTCAATCACTCATTCACACAGACATTCATTCATTCTCTCACTCAGTATATTCATTCTCTCACTCAGGCATTCATTCACTCAGTCACTCATTCATTCAACCCCTCATGTATTCAGATATTTTATAGAGCAGCTCCAGATGTTCATTACAGTTGTGGGCGCTGTAGAACATCATGTTGAACAAGGTAGGTCCCTGTTGTCATAGAACTAACTGCCCACAGGGGGCACTGGACCTGCAGACCAATAAGCAATGCTAACGGTGGCACCAGCAGAGGGTGAGGGGTGCACTGGCAGTAGTTCCAGCAGGACCTGACTTTCTGGGCATCACAGGAAGAGATCACCCTGTGGAGGAAGGGAGTTACCCAGGCAAGGGGAGTGAGGTTGGAGGGAATGGAGAGAAGTGTTCATGTTCCAGGCAGAGGGTACAACAGGGGCAAAGAGCAGCTGGACGTGGGTTCCAGAAACGGAAAGCAGCAGTGAAGTGGGAACACGGGAGGGAGCCAAGGGAGCGCAGGGTCCTTGCCATAGTGTCAGGGCTGCGGTATCGCGAGCCATCTCCAGTTGCTTCTCTCATGCTTGGACGTGTAAGTCTTGCATTCCTGACAGCTGCAAGCCCTACAGGAACTGAAGGTAGGTCATTCCCCTCAGGAATGCTGCAAAGAGCAGGAGCATGGCCCTGGGGAAAGGAGGATCCCACGGGACCCACCTGGGTACCAGTCAGGGGACCCAGGCCCCCATCATGTCCCAACAGCCCCACAGACCTGTCCCTCTGGAAAAGCAATGGTTTGGTGAAGTGTCAACAGCATAGCCCAGGAAGATTCTGGAGATACCTAAAGGAAAGCAGCATGGGTGTCGGTGAGCACCTGTTTCTCAAAGCCAGGGGGTGCCAAATGTTGTGGTGGAAGCATCTGGAAGCTGTGGATTGAGACACAAGAGCAAAAATGAGATGAACTCAGTGCAGTCCAGACTCTCCTGTCCCCTGCCCACAACCCCCAGGGCGCTCAGTGGAGACGGACCCCTGCAGGTCCTTGAAAACCAAGGAGTGGCTCAATAAGTAGGTCGATTTGCATTTAATAGGGGCACAAATTGCAGCAACAACTAACCATGGTGACAAGCAATTATATTCGGCTGAAATTAAAAATGAAAGTAAAAGAAGGAACACATAAGAAATTCAGACATTTCCTTCTTGGTCATGGGGATAGAGGGAGGATGACAGACAGAGCTCTGGCTCACAAGAACTCACACTTGGTTGAATTCAAGGCTGTCACTGTCCTGAAATTCTTAGCGATGTTGAACAACGGGGCCACGTTTTCACTGTGCTGGGCCCCACACATGATGCGGCTGGGCCCAAATGCAGAACCTGGCTGCCATACCTGGTTTGTGCCTCCATGAAAATGTCCTTCCCTCCGTCATACAAATGTGTTCCATCCTATTTCTCAGATGATTTCGTGGCAGCATTTTCTTTTTTTTCTTATTTACCCAGCCTTTTAAAGTACGGTATAACACGTGACCAGCAAAGTTTACAAATCGTATGAGATGACTTTTTAACATATGGTCCAACTCTTGTAAAAGTATTAAAACTTCCATCCCCCACAGAAGGTTCCTGGCACATCTTTGGAGTTACCTGGCCAAGAATCCACCAACCTGATCGCTATCACCATGGGTACGTTTTGTGGCACTATTTCACCTCAGAAAGATTTTCTTTTTTTTTTTTGTTTTTTGTTTTTTGTTTTTTTTGTGTGTGACTGAGTCTCACTCTGTCTCCAGGCTGGAGTGCAGTGGCGTGATCTCAGCTCACTGCAACCTCCGCCTCCTGGATTCAAGTGATTCTTCTGCCTCAGCTTCCCTAGTAGCTGGGATTACAAGTGCCTGCCACCACGCCCGGCTAATTTTTTGTATTTTTAGTATAGATGGGGTTTCGCCATGTTGGCCAGGCTGGTCTCAAACTTGTGATCTGCCCGCCTTGGCCTCCCAAAGCACTGAGATTACAGGCATGAGCCACCGTGCCCAGTCAAAGATTTTCTTTTTTTTTTTTTTTTTTGACAGTCTCACTCTCGTAGCCCAGGCTGGAGTGCAGTGGCATGCGCTCACTGCAGCCTCTGCCTCTCAGGCTCAAGTGATTCTCCTGCCTTAGCCTCCTGAGTAGCTGGGACAATAGGTGCCCACCACCACGCCTGACTAATTTTTGTATTTTTAGTAGAGACGGAGTTTCACCATGTTGGCCAGGATGGTCTCGAACTCCTGACATCAGGTTATCCGCCTGTCTCGCCCTCCCAAAGTGCTGGGATTATGGCATGAGCCACTGTGCCCAGCCAAGATTTTCTTATATAATTTCCCAACTACTCTTGTGGGTTATTCAGGCCCCTGGGAATCCAGGAAATCCTAAGGGGAGAAATAAAACATAGAACTTCAAGTAACTCTCACTATGGCAAAAGCACCTAAAGTTGAAAGATGTTCTGAGTCTTTCAAATAATGTAAGACATAATTCCATTTTGGAGGTGCATTTCTGCAATGAGATTCTTGGGTCTTTTAGGCGGTGCTTTCAGGCATCTGGAATCATATATTTTGAGATGATATATTATCTTAAATTATCTTAATTGTTTCATTAACATGAACTTGATATAAAGTAGCCTCTTGAGGTGCATTGTAAGGAGGGAAAAGAGATTAATAACCTAATCAAGCATTTGGAAACAACTGACATGCCTCATGGAGAGAGTACTCTAAAAATTTCATTTAAAAATGTAATTATATTGATTGGAAAGATGGATTTCTTTGTTTCAGAGAGCAGATCTTATAGTTTGAGAGCATTTAGCTGAATTGATAGAATTATATTTAAAATGCTATCTTCTTAATTGCATCAAAATGTAATTTTCAGGCTTTTACTGCAGAAAGAGTTGGGTTTCTGGAGGCTTCTGCCCTTTTAATGTTGATTTCCAGTGACCACTGGTGTTCCTGGGAACAAGAAACATAAAAACAAAAGGACTTATATTTATGATATTTTAGTTCAGAGCCAACCTTGTGGTAGAGAAGGTGGCTGTGACCTTTGTAGGTGGGGGTGCAGGTGTGAGGGGATAAGGAGAGGGCGCTCTGCCAAAGCTCTTCAAGGAATGCACCCCAACTCTGGGTCCTCGGTGACCTCAACCTTCCTCCCTGGATGCTGCCTTTTCTTTCTGGAGTAAGACCTTGGCATATTTTTAAAAATCTTCTTGGCAGTGTCAGATTTTCATTATTTGAGGGAGGTTGCATTTTTGGAAACAAGTCATTTGGAGCTAAGACTAGGTCATGATACACAGGGAAATATCACTCTGAGATAATATTCCAGACAATGAGTCAAGTCCCCAAAGCCGAGGCTGATCTTCTCACATGGCTTCAAAAGCCCTCGGACTTTCGTCCTGAGGGTCTCCTTCCTCCGGGCCATGCACGCATGAAGATGTTCAAGCACCTTGTTGCAAATAGCTGCATAAACAAACAAGGAAACAAACTGGAAAACCACCTAAATGCCTCGGACTGGGCCTTGCGGAGGCTCCTGCCGCCTGTGCCCCACAAGAGATTTTCACTATAAAGACGCTGAGAGATATGAAAACACTTCTGAGAGAATGTCGGGTGGGGGGATCCCAAGAATCAAACTGTAAGTACACACGACAGCTGCAAAAATCAAATGAGCTGCTGCGTCAGGGTGATGGGATTGGGGGACTTTTCCTCTTGTTTTCACCTAAAACTGTGTCTTAATGAAAACTAAAATCCAAAGAACAAAAAGGAGCATGTGAAAAGGTTCTATAAAGAGCAGGCTCCTATGCAAATGTATTTCTGAAAGCGAAATGACAAGGTTTGGGCCGGTGATGTTGTCTTTAGATGCTGTCTCAGAATATATCATAATCTCTTAAGGTAACCTTGGCTGGAGAAGACAGCGTCTTTGGAAGCATATGTTTCCTTACATTACTTACCAAGAGTAAGAAATAGCATCTGTGGCGTTTACAGAGAATGTTCCTGCAAAATAACTCACCCTGTCCAGTGCAACCCAGAGAGGCTATTGCTCCGATCTCTACAGGAAAGGCGGGGAAAGGGATGCTGGGAATGCCCTAGATGATGTTACTGAGGGTTCACAGCAACAGGATGGGACCCCAAGTAAGTAGTCTGTCTCCCCATCTGAGGCCTCATCAGGGAGAAAAGGACTTGAGAAGATACCAGTCTGTTCTATCCTCTGACACAGGGAGGCTCTCTTGTCTACACCCCCTCCCCATAGGTTTCCCAATTTTCTTCAAAATTGGTTTCACTCAATCCCCATGGCATCCCTCAAAATGCCTGCTGACTATTTGACCTGACTACCCCTTGCAGGTAGGAGATGAAATCCAAATTTGAAGTCAGGACATCACAAACTCAAATTCCTACAGGAATCAGAGCTAGGGATGACAGTCCCTGTTCTCATATTAAATACACAGGAATCCTCTTTACTCTCTCATAGAAAGGTCTATTCCCTAATTTTTTACTCAAAACATGAAGCTCTTTTGATTTATCTGTTCCCATTATTTACAAAGCCTGAGATAAAGAGAGATATTCATCTAATTTGAGAAAAGCACCATGCAACCAACTGATAATTGGCAAGAAAAAATAGACTCAGGGAAACAATAGAGAATGGTGGGGATAGTGGCAAAATTGGAGTGGTCACATTTTATCCAAAGGGAGCTCAGTTACAACTGATAGCTGCCATGTGAAAAAAAAAGACCCTATGTTGTTATGTTTTCCTATTTTCAAGAAGAACCCGGAGACCCAAATATGAGAAATTTCCCAATTTTAAAGTATATTGAAAGAGAGAGTCTCATTTTGAAGAATTTCAAGAAATTATATCAGTTAAGTGTCTTGGTTTAGGTTTCCCCAGAAACAGACCATGAGACGAGGACTCAAAGACAAATGGTCTATTTGGGAGACAATCTTAGGAAATACCCCGGGAGAGTGGGAAGGGAGAGTGGGAGAGGAGAAGAAGAATAGATATGCTCTCGAACAGGTAACTTCTGGAAGCAGCAAAAGTTCAGATTGCTCAGAGATGGTATAGAACAGTGCTTTCCAAACGGTCTATGGTGAAAGATTTGTTTCTGTTGCCAAGCCATGGAGGGTTGATATTTTTGTAAAATAAAAAATGGGAACAGGCCGGGTGTGGTGGCTCACACCTGTAATCCCAGCACTTTGGGAGGCCAAGGCGGGAGGATCACAAGGTCAGGAGTTTGAGACCAGCCTGGCCAATATGGTGAAATCCCATCTCTACTAAAATACAAAAATTAGCCGAGGGTGGTGGCAGGCGCCTGTGGTGCCAGCTACTTGGGAGGCTGAGGCAGGAGAATTGCTTGAACCCAGGAGGCGGAGGTTGCAGGGAGCCGAGACCATGCCACTCCACTCTAGCCTGGGTGACAGAGTGAGATTCTGTCCCCCGCCCCACACCAAAAAACGAAAAAAAAATAAAGGAACAAAGCCATAGAAAACATAAGCCCCATTTAAAAATTATTAATTTGCTTCAACAGTTGTAAATTCATGTTCCAAATTGCTGTAAAACTTTCTAAATGCTGGTGCTCAATTTCAGTACTTAGCCCATCACAGGCTGGTAATAAACAGCTGAGAAAACCAGCCCACACTGGTTGGGACCTACGCTTGGAGTACTGGGGCAGGTGCAGATAGCTCATGACTATCCCATCTGAGGGAGGAGGAACCTGGGGTATTTATCCACCCCGTCCTGCTTGCCCACGATTAGGGGCTGTTTCCAGGGGCAATTCCATGTGTTCTAGGTAGGCCGGGGGTTCCTGCAGCCAAACAGCCCCGCAGTTGAGAGTTGCAAGGAATGCTGGAAGCAACCTTTTGGGGTAGAGGTGAGTGCTAAGGGAACGTGGACGGGGCAGCAACAGCAACTGCTAACTGAAAGTCGTGATTCATCTCCGCTCCATCGCCATGGTTCTCAAAGTGTGGCACCTGGGCTGGTAGCACCAGCATCACCTGGGAACTTGTTTAGAAACGCAAATTCACAGGCCCCACTCCAGACCTACCGAAGCAGAACCTGTGAGGGTGGAAGCCCAACCATGTGGATTTTGACAAGCCTCCCAGAGAATTCTAATATATGCTCAAGTTTGAGAACCACAGCTCGATTGCATTTTAAAGCAATTAGGCCAAGGAGAGATATGCTTGTTCTTACATAAAACCAATATGACCTTAACTAGCATTGGCTCCTTTCTTTCAACAGGCTCAAAGTGAACTCATTTTCTTAAGAATTGCATTGTTTAAATAAATACGAAGTTTAAACTGTGTATTTCCTGTCCCTAAACCATGCCAATAAGTCCAATGCATACAAATCACTTTAAAATCCACCCATGGAGATCCGTACTCAGCTGTTAGATATCAATAGTGTTGCTAGAATCACTCCTCTGTTAGATATCAATAGTGGCAGATGATAAACTCTCTTCTGCAATGCGACACCTTCTTTACTAATAGACCATTAAGCTGTCTGATTCAGAGTTTCACTGATTAAACAGGAAATGCCATCTGTAGAGTCTGGTATCCTTCCAGGGTCTGCAAAGGATGGGACCCAGACAAAAAATAAAAAGGCTTTCCTTTGCTCAACTTTTAAAACAATTATTCTTATTTTTCAAGGCGTATTCATATAAACAAAGAGAGCCTGGTCCTAACCTATGAAATAGGCCAAATAATAGTAGGGGTGTCAGTATTCTGGGGACAAGGAAACAGCAGCAGGATGAGGAGGTACTTGCTGGGTGTGTGTGTTTGCTGAGGGTGGGGTCCTACCTCCCCACCTCCCCACCTCTCCACCTCCTTCCCCACCTCTTCCCCACCCCTTCCCCACCTGGTGCTGTTTATTTCCTTTAACAAGAACCAGAACTTGGATGGTTCTGCTCAAACAGCAGCTCTGACACCCCCAGACAGGCTGGGCAACATAGAAGTTCTGTTTAGCTTTCTGTCCCCGCTGTCGTGAAATAGCCCCTAGTGAATGAAATTCTGCGCGCAGCTTCACCACCCAGTGGAGCGTCACCTGCTCTAGGCCTCACCTCCCAGGTGGTCAGGGTTTGTTGATACCTTGGTGTCACCAACGAGTCTGATGAAGACAGAAGGTTTTAATTAAGTAGATAATTGCTCCTGAGAATAGAAATGCAGACGGAAGCACAACAAATGTGCTTTGCTGTTTGTAGACATTTGTCAAGTTTAAGCGAATGGGCCACATTAATTTGAAGGTTTAATTTCTTGGCATTTGTGGCTGTCTCTGTTAAAGTGGTTCTCATCTGGGGTGATTTTGGCCTCCCCCTCTCCCCCACTGTGGGTGCATTGGAAAATGTCTGGGGAAGTTTTTGTTGTCACAAGCAGGGGGTGGGGAGGTTGCTGATATTGAGTGGACGGAGATCAGGGATGCTGCTATACATCCTGCAATGCACAGACTTTCACCACAGAGACCGATCTGACCCAGGCTACGAAATGCTGCTCACATGTATACATATGTAACAAACCTGCATGTTGTGCACATGTACCCTAAAACTTAAAGTATAATAATAAAAAAAAGAAAGAAAGAAATGCTGCTCTATGGCTTTAAGACAGTACAATTTTTCACAATCAATCATAATAAACAAAACACACCAGAAAAATAGAAGAAGTTGGGGGAGGGATTTTTAGCATTAAAAGTACAGATTTGCTATAAGTGAAGCTGGATGTCTTGGTTTTGCCCCTCTTTGCCTGAGGAAGGGTTATGCCCGCTGAGAGTTCATTAGTTAGTATTTTTCGGGTCTATTTTAGGCAACCAACCAACAAATTTATTTTTTTAATGAAAATCTAAACCCTCACCTTAGGCAAACTATATCGAAATATGGATTAGGCTGCGCAGGCTCTTCCTGCTCTGGCCAGCCTCTGGCCTGAAGAAGATGCTAACCTTGCTCACTGGAATAGTTCAGCTGCCTTTGATGGATTTTTATTGAATGTCTACTCTGTTAGCCACCACAGAGCTACTGTTAGGCTGGGGGGAACTGGGAGAGAAGAGGTTCAGGCCAAATAAAAAGTAGAATGTCAGAAGGAGACCAGCGAGGAGCTAATAGGGGTGAGACTCAGAGGAGCTGAGGAGGGAGAGAAAGGGAGAGGCAGGGCCAGGAAGGTCTTCCATGAGCCCCGGCCCCCAAGAACACCAGGTTTCTACCAAGGCACAACTACTCCAAAGCCCTAGAGAAAATTCTCTGAAGTCACGTGTGGTAGAAATTTCACTGGAATTCAGAAGTGGGTCTATTTGGTTTCCTTCTTTCTACTCCTTCATCCTTCTACCTGCTTTCCAACACACTGGCACCAAGAAGAAAACAAAAGTGTCCGATGCACAAGCTCCCTAGAGCCCAGAAGCAGGTCTTCCAGTTTCTTAATTGGAGACATAAAGGCAATCATGCCTGCCTCCTTCCTCCTGTAGAAAGGAATACATTTTGGTAAACTATTTGAAGATGCACAGGAAGACGCAATCATTCCTGGCTGAAATGGACCATTGCAGACTCACCTCATGAAACACATCTCATCTGCCCCCTCTCATAATCAGATTATTAGTGTGAAAATGGAGCCCAAGTGCCCAGTTAGGGATATACAATAATGTTAATAATATTTATGACGTCTAGAGGGCCTTCCTTTGGTCTGGTGGTTGGGAAAGGGGTTGGAGTGCTTCTAACGTAATCTTCACAACAGAAACCTGGGTCCCACCAAGAGAAGATACCCTGAGACAGACGCTTTCCTGAGAGTCCATGAAGGAATGACGCTCCTTTCCTCTACTGGGCAGACCCAGTCACTCCTACTTCCAAGCATGTGGCTGGGATAGCCCCGTTTTCCAAGGAGCTGGTGTGATGGTTTTTGACCTGATACTAGTGACTTGGTTCCAGTTGTTTCCTGAATGTTTTTACAGAAATAACCAATGTATTTCCAGTGCAGCGTTCTATCTTAGCCGACAAAACAAGAGGTGAGGCTCAGCCTGGAGTGATTCCATTCAACCGGATGGGTACAAGATACAGGCCAATTTGGTTACCGTCCTGGAAGAGATTTCACCTAGAGGCGGCTAAACAGGAAACTGGAATTCTCTCCTCTCAAGTGATTCATTATCGCCACAACATCTTCATAAAACAGACAAGGGGTCAGTAATTCGAGCTCGGTAATTAAATGGAAAAAGAACAGCTTAGTGCAACGGTTGAGCACCGTAATAGATTCCGACATATAATGACATATAAATGAAGGGAAGGGGAGTGGGGATGACAAGGTAGATGAGATATTAGACAGCTGGCCCCGAGCTTGTCATTTTCCAGTTGGTGCAGAACGGATTTTTGTTCAGGTAAAATGGCTTTTGTTGGCCGGGGCCGCTGTTAGGGCCTTTGACAGGCGGCCCAGGCAATTTCATTTATCCAGATTATAAGACAATTAAATGAAAATGAAATGTTTGTGTATTTCCATTTCTTTTAATACTGGCAAATGCGAAGTTTCCTAAGAAGCTTGCCTGGAAAAAGAAATTCATCTCGGCTTTCAAAGTGGGTGGAGTGGAGAAGTAAAATTCCTCCTGTGACTTTGGGGGCTATACCAGGAAGAAGGAATTTCACAGGAAAATGGAAAGAAAGAAAAAAAAAACACCTCCAGCTGTCATCTTCACTGTGCTTATCTCTCGCCTAATTATAAGATTGAGAGGACATTGCCCCAGGCAGTGAAGGGCTTGGTTTAAGAAAGAGAGCTGTAAGGATGCTTGGTCTACCTAAATAATAGGCTTTGTCAAATACCTGTGGAGCGGGTGAGCTGTCATTCCAGGAGCTGGTTTTCCAGCACTCTGAACTGTCTTGTGCCTTCCAGCAGCCCTGCTCTGTAATTAAACAGCCAACCTGGAGATTAGGGGCTCCTGTGAAGGAATTCATTGCGGGTACGGCACATGTCTGTAGCTAGAACCCAATTTTATGGGCCTTCTGGTTGTCAAGTTTTGCTATCATTTTCCCTTTCCTCTTCAGAGATAATCACACAAACAATTTCATTTGTCTTTCATGCAGAGAGAGGAATAGCAGGTTTAACAGTCCTGAACACCCATCTATGGTTATCTCAGCGTTCTTTATCTCTGAGTCAGGGGAATTTTCTACCTGTTGACATTCATGTCTTCCCAAATGCCCTGGCGACTCCTGTTCTCAGGGCCACCCAGCGCCACTGCCATGACTTCCAACAGATGGTTGTTTCTTCCTATACCTCTGTCCTGGCCCCAACTGTCTAGTCAGGTCCTTTCTCCCTTCCAGGGTTGGAAAGTACTTCTCCCTATAATTTTCCAAGCCTTGAGCATGTTAATCAGTTGCTCCAGATCTGCTGGTTGAATTTTAGGCCACCAGCACAGAGCACAATGGCTGGACTCAGGTGTCAGATGTCCAAAGAGGGGCAAGGGCTGTGAGAACCTGGCGTGGTACAGCACAATGAAAATATCGAGTGCCAGTCAGGTCTTGCGGCCTAGGCACTTGCTTTACAACAAGCTAATTATTTTATTGGTTTCCTCTGTATGTGGCAAAGGACGGTGGAGCTGGAGGAAGCACTTCGATTCTTCTGTTCTATCAAGGTTCAAGTTGATGCACAGAAACCAGAAACCTCACCAGGACTCTCTCCTTCTTAGACAGGGAAGGGATGAGAGTCTCGTAAATGGAGTCCTGGTCAAACTCTGGCTTACCATGGCCCACTGGGACCAGAGACTCTCCAGGGTCACTGCCTGGTCTGGTGTGGGTGCATATTTTGGGCTGCCATGCCCGGCAGGTGGAGCCATCCCACATCAGCTCTGTGTTCTGTGAGATAAGAGCACTCTCAGTGGGGAAGGTCAAGTGTTCCCTCGGCAGCTTCAGCCCCTCTGGTCCAGCTATCCCATCTCAGGAGGTGGGTCGTGATGAGTACCACCCTTAAAAATCTAAAAGATTCAGGGATGAGGGTCCCCTTCATATCTCTGTGTGCTTCACCTATCTAGCCCCTGCAGAAATGGAATGAGTTCTGCAGGATGACCGTAGACCACCATAAGCTCGCCCAGGTAGTATAGTATCCCTGACTCAGTTTCTGTGCCTGAGGCGTTACTCTTGTGAGAACAAATGAATTTGGCCTTAGGTACATGATCTGCAGTCACTGATGGAGCCAATGAGTTCTTTTCAATTCCAATCAGAAAAGAAGACCAGAAATAGTCTGCATTATCCTGAGATGGACAACAGTATGCCTTTACAGTTTTACCCGTAAGTTTGCCAGTGAACCCTCCCGCCCTCTGTCATAATAAAAATCCGGGCCATCAGGAAATCCCTGGGATATCACCTTGATCTGTCACACTGATGACATGATCTTGATCAGGTGAGAAAAGCAAAAGGTGGTGGCTGACACGCTGCGGCCCTTGGAAAGCCACACATGCTTCAGAGGGTTGGAGATAAACCTTATGAAGATACAGGGGCCTGTTATATCCCTGAAACTTTTAAGGGTCCTGTGGTCAGAGGCATGCCAAGACATTCTCGTCAAAGTAAAAGACAGAGAACAGCACCTCTGGCTGCACCTAGTAAGAACCGACTCGTCCAGGCGCAGTAGCTCACGCCTGTAATCTCGGCACTTCGGGAGGCTTTGGTGGGAGGATCACCTGAGGTCAGGAATTTGAGACCAGCCTGGCCAGCATGGGGAAACCCCGTCTCTACTAAAAATACAAAAATTATCCGGGCACGGTGGCGGGTGCCTGTAATCCCAGCTACTCAGGTGGCTGAGGCAGGAGAATCACTTGAACCCAGGAGGCGGAGGTCGCAGTGAGCTGAGATCGTACCATTGCCCTCCAGCCTGGGCGACAGAGCGAAACTCCATCTCAAAAAGAAAAAAAAAAAAAAAAGAACTGATTCCTGGTGTGCCTTAGTAGAGATGGAATGCCCAACCATGGGACACTGTGTGACTAGGAACAGCATGTGACTAGAGGTCACGCCTGCCCATCCTGGGGTGTGTCCTGTCCTCACTGAGACATGAGGTTGAGTGGGCCCAGCAATGGTCCATCATCAAATGGAGGTGGCACAGGATAAAGTGCAAGCAGGACCAAAGGCTACCAGCAAGCCACATGAGCAGGTGGCTCAAAGCCTCTTGCCTCTGCTGTGCCACTCCCATTTTCCAATGAAAGTCCCCTAGATCCCCTTTGAGGGAGCCCTTGCTGCCTGGCTGCCGGCAGGGCAGTCTGTAGAGAGCCTTGAGCTGACATTTCCTCCAGGGTCGGCCTCAGCTGTGGAGAGCTGCACCCCCTAGTCTCTCCTTTCTGGTGGCCAATGACATGGGGTGACTAGGCAAGGCCTGGCCATGTCAGACTGATGAGGACCACCCTGACCACAAAGCTGTGTCTCATGCACTTCGCTGGACGCGCCAGGGTGTTGGGGGCCTGCATAGTTCACCTCTTCCCTCTGCCCAAGGCTGCCACCACCCTCCCCCTTTAACAAGTGCTGATCTTGGATCATCATCTCCCACTTCACGTTCCTTTTCAGCATCTGCTTCTGGAAAACAACCTTCCCAGAGACCCAGCAATAGATCAGTGATGTAAACCTCCACAAATGTTCTCCTTGCTCAAATAACAGGTCTGTGTAGCTGAATCGTTTGGTGAGATGGTTTCATTTCCAGGCTGGTGATGGCTCTGCCAACTGCAATACTTGGGTTCCAAGGGTATCCTGCTCATTTCTCTGCCAGCCCATGGAGGTAGGGGTGGAGAATGTGAAAAGGAGATGCATCTGCTTCTTAAATGCTTTGGCCTCAAAGCGACACACTTCACAAGGCCACATTCACTGCACAGGGGGTGGGGGCAGCCCTGGTTGGGTGCCATCTGCTGCCCACATGGTCTCTCCTTGGTCTCGTATGGGTCATGGCAGAAGCTGACATTGATGCTAGCAAGTGAATGTAAGCTGTATGTTTGGAAGATGATCCTAGGAGAGGATGGAGAATGACAGGGAGGGAGGGAGGAGACCCATAATAGGTGTGTTTTCAAGCAAGTTGCCGCCTTGTACAAGCAGAGTTCACACCAGCGTAACTCAGGGAGGAGGCAGGGTAGACCATGCCTGAGGTCAGCCCCCCAGGAAGGAGGTAACCGCATCACCCACTGACCCTCTGCTCGTGGTCACTTGAGGCTGACCCCGGCAGCATCAACTCTCTGGTCCTTTGGGTGTTCTCTGTGTGGAGAGTGGCAGTGACTCAGCCGGCAGCCCTCAGCCTGTGGGTGCAAGCGCAGGGAGGAAACGCCGCATTAGCCTCGCACTCTTAGTATGGAAGGGAAGATAAATTTTGGTGGACAGTTAGCCCAATATTACCTACTTAATATTGCTCTTCGAAGGTGCTCACTTAAAAGTGGATTTACTTTTTGAAGTATTTGGGCTCCTTCCTTCCCTGCCTCCCTCCCTCCCTCTCTTCCTTCCTCCCTCCTTCCCTCCCTCCCTCCTTCCTTCCTTCCTTCCTTCCTTCCTTCCTTCCTTCCTTCCTTCCCCACCCCTTTCCTCCTTCCCTTTCTCCCCACTCCTTCCCTTCCCCTCCCC
>NW_026652307.1:2005911-2067266 GCF_009828535.3 Hylobates moloch | reverse complement strand
TCCTTCCTTCCTTCCTTCCTTCCTTCTTTCCCTCCTTCCTTCCAAAGCACTATGTTCCAGGCACTGTGCCAACTACCCAGATTGTAGCAGTGCAGGAGGCTCAGGACCAGTCCTCAGAAATTCCTGTTTGATACAGAATGACAGAAGAGTTAGGTTGAAGCCAATGGTAAATTCCATAGAACTGAGGGGATACCCATGACCTTTCCATGAATTTTTTAACTACACATTTTATTTGTAAACAAGGCATTTCCAAATACTGTTTTTTGTTGTTGTTGTTATTCAGGAAAAATGCACACGTGCAAGTGGAAATGACATCTGTGTTCACGTGCGTCTGTGAATACATACCTGTGCCTGTGTGTGCCCGTGCATGTGTGTCTGTGCGCACGTGCCTGTGCCTGTGTGTGCTCATGCGTGTGTGTGCACACGTGCCTGTGCCTGCGTGTGCCTGTGCATGTGTCTGTGTGCACGTGCCTGTGCCTGTGTGTGCCCGTGCATGTGTGTCTGTGTGCACGTGCCTGTGCCTGTGTGTGCCTGTGCATGTGTGTCTGTGCACACGTGCCTGTGCCTGCGTGTGCCCGTGCATGTATGTCTGTGTGCACGTGCCTGTGCTTGTGTGTGCTCGTGCGTGTGTGTCTGTGGCATGGTGACACTGTGGTCCTGGGGAGCCCTGCACATCAAAAGGCCAGTGGAGGAGTGGTTTGCTTTGCCTTTGAAGAGCCTTTCTGCCTCTTGAATGCAAACACAGCCTATCCACCTTTCCTCCAACTTTAATAATAGTTTTGTGAAAGCCCCAGGGACTCTTTGCCTTGCCTAACCTTCAAACCAGATTTACAGTCAAGGAATGTTAGACATGAATTAATTACCCCACTAAATACAAGCAAGACACAAGTGCACATAAAAGGGAAGAGAGAGGTCCTTATCTCCTGTACAGAAAAGGTTACCAGAAAACGCTGCTTCATGATTCCTCCTGCCGTCTCACCTCCAATGCATTGGGAAGCCACCCGCTCCGAGGCATTTTCTAAGGAGAATCCCTCCCTCCCCTGACTCTCCCCTCGGCTCCAGATCCACAACCCTGCATCCAGGCATGGATCCCTCACTTTCAAGGAGGCAGAGGGGCAAAGCCGCTGTCTTTTCTATTCTGGGATGGGGTTTTAATGACCTGTTGTTGCAGATGTGATTTTTCTGCTATTAGTTCTAGCTTCTGAGGGGGTAAATGCTTTGTGTTGTGTTAAAGCTGCTGTGCCTTTTGTCTTTTAAATTGACTTTGCCTCAGCTGTGATTTCACCAACTCTATCAGTGCCATCTCTGGAAACTTCTCAGAGAAAAAATAAAAAAGTTCAAAACAAACAGACAATGCAAAACCAAACAGCTCTTCATTGCCAGTCCTCCTGTGAACTGGCATGACTTGGGATGCCTTAAGTCTATGGGGATTAAAGAAAAAAGAGAATGTTAATTGCTCCCATTTCAATTTGACTTGAAACTTATATGATAGATAAAAGTATTTGACTTGAAACTTACATGATAGATAAAAACACTTTAAATACACACACACACACACATACACACACAGACACACACACACACACAGAGAAATTGGTACCAAATCTTTTTCACATCAAACTGCACTTTCAAAGTTCTGCTTGTAAATAAACGCTAGAAAAGTAACTTCATGGCTGAGGGCAATATTATGACAATTCTGTAGACTTGGCCCCTTTAGAATGAAAGTTTCAAGACGTGACAAAAAAAAACAATGGTGGCGAGATGGGGGAGAAAAAAAGGCCCCTGGAGCCACAGTTTATTCAACATATTGAATCCAGATTTCATAAACCACAAAAATGTCATCCCAGAGAGCATATGCAGAAATATGTTTGCTTCAGAACTTCTAAAGTGGAAACTGAAATATACAATGAAGACAGTTAGACGAAATTTGGAAAATGTCAAACCCAGGAGACCTAGGGCAGCTTTAGTCTGGGACAGCTCGGAAGGGGATTCATGCCTGTATACGTGGGTTGGAGCGGGGTGGTGTTCCTAAATGAAGGACTGCAACTGCCTGGAATGATAGGATCCAGAAGTATTTGAATCAATTAAGTCAGGGAGAGTAGAACTTTTTTGAAAATCTGCAATGTTGCTTTGTAGGTTTTTAAAAAATCGAATCTTGATAATTCCATGTCCAGGTGACACTGACTGTGCTAGGCGGCTTTGCCTTCCAATTCCCCATGCCAAGGTCAGTCTTGTGGGATGTTTGCAGCCACGAGGGAGGGAATAACGGTTTGTAAAGTTTGGCCTGGACACAAATGAGGAGGGAGACCCTCCATGGGCATGCATTTGGAAATTCAGGCTGACCCAACCTAGTTGGGGGTGGGGGAGCCCAGGGCAGAAGAGACACAATGGGGTGGTGTGGGGAAAGACCCAGGGGTCAGCGGCCTGGCTCCAGATCACGTCTTCCTTCCTCTCTCACTATGGTTCCTTCAACTTCTTGGAGTCTATTTATTTGCCTTCACTATAAATGGGGAAACGATGGCTGCTTTTGCAGCTTGTGGTGAGGTTTACAGAGCAAGTCTGTGGAGTGAGCTTTTTAAGAAATTGGTTTGCTTGGTAATTACTGTCGTCCTTTGAATAACCCCTCATTCTCAGACCCCTAGAATCACTTGTCTCTTGTGTATTGACCAGGTCACTTCTAGAAGGCAGCGTTTTCATAAGCCACCCTAAGCATTGCTGAGGTTGACGGGGGACATGGCTGTTGACTCCTGTGCTGAGCACCACACAGGGAGTATCTTAGGGAATCCTCACTGCAAAACAGTGGGCGTGCTGTCTTCAAGTTTTGAGTGAGGAAACTAAGTCACAAAGAAGTCTGGAAGATCACACCTTGAGGAAGGGGTCTATCTCCGTTGTGCAACATTGTGCCCAACTCTGTGGTCCCCACAGTAGCTACCAGCCCTAGGAGCTACCTACATGTAAATGAACTAACATTTAATTTAAAATTCCATTCCTTCATCACAACAGCCACATTTCAAGTGCTCAAAAGCCACACAAAGCCCACGGCTCCCATACTGGTTAGCGCTGATGTGGACCATCTCCATCACTGTGGAAAGTTCCACGGAACTGCACGAGTCCTTCCATTTAAATCCCAACTAAGGGACAGAGGGCTTATAAAACAGAGTAAATTTGGTAGTGATTATTCACATGTGAAAAAAGAATTGTAGTCTCCCAAAACAAGTTGCCCAAATGACTTCTGTTCACCAGAGGATTGGAAAGTCTATTTCCAGATCATTAACTGCTTGACAGAAGAGGTTGTTCAGGGAGAGGGGAGGGAGTTGGTGATGAGGCTCTGGAGAACATCTTCAAATATTGGGAGATGCTTTTTCATGACAAGGGTCCAAAATGCAGATGGAGCAGAGTCCTCCTCTGAAGGGGACACCGTCAGGCCAGCAGGTTCCAGGTCGCCTCCTCAGCATTTTCCTCCAACTGGATTTCAGCCATAAAAATAGGATGCCCAGCTTCACAGAGCAGGTCAATAGTGAGTCTGGAATGTTCCATCTGCAGACTCCCACCTCTCTCCCCACCTGGCTTCTGGTCCTGGCTTGACCACCAACTTGCTGTGTGACCTTGAGCCTTTGACTTTCCATGCCTCCACCTCCCCATCTGTAGATGAGAAGGCTGGGTAGCTCTGCAGCACCCTACGCATCCCCTTCCATACCTTTTCTCGGTCACTCATTATTTGTGTGAGGTGAGGGCAGAGCTCAGAGCATGAGCAAGACAGCATGACCCACTCATTCCACGCTGTTGACAGCATGACCAACTCATTCAATGCTGTTGAGATGCCTACCTGTCTGCCAAGTTCTCCAAGCCGGCCAAGTGTGAGGTGCTTGTGGGTGAATGATAACCTGGGTGAGCCACTGAGTTCGCCTTAGGGTTCAGTGTCCCTGGGAGTAGAGTAGGAGCTGGGGATTCTTGTTTAAGAAGAAATGCTCTCAGGAGCCACCCGTAGGGGAATGAAAGAGAGGGCTGGAGAAAAAGCCAATCAAAGAGGTGGGTTCAGGAGGATCCACTCAGCCCCACCCCATAGCAAAGTCTGGAGCCTGGAATGCTTCTCAAAGTCTCTCCACTCCTGAGTCCCAGAGATGAGAGACCTAGGCTGGTAGATTCCCCCCATCAGGTAGTCACTGACTCTGCTCATTCATTTATTCCATATCTCAATATTCCTCACCCCTGTAGAGGAGGAGATACAGCTTCTCAGCCACCCCCAGGCGAGGCGGCTTCCACTGGCCGATGGCAGTCTTCCAAAGATCGGTGCCTGTGTGAGCCATGAGTTGTCATGGGGAGGGAGCGAGTGTATCAGGCACGTAATGGAGCTTTGGGTGGACACCCATAGCTTCCCTCACACAGTTCTAGCATCTTTGTTTTCACGATTCTTCTATTGTTGAAAGGCAAGGAAAGGGCATTTGATTTCTGTTTGAACTTCTCTCACTCCAGGTTCTTGGTTTTGCTTTGCCTTTTTTCAAGTAGAGGTACATTTTAATTTCTTCCACTGTTTATTGCGGTCCCTCAAATATCAGTGATATCTCCTCCCCGGGAAGAAATGAAGCCATCTGGTTTTGTCCCCAGCTAGCTGTGCCATGATAAAGGACAGCTCAAAGGTTTCAGCCAGCACAGAGCACAGTGGAAAGTCGCCTCATTAACAAAGTGTATCATTGCATGTTCTGGAACAATCCATCTCAAAGGGGGCTGCATTAATTAGGAATATTTTCATTCAGCATGAAGCTGTGGTAGAACATTTGGCCGAATGGAAACAGGAAAGAGATACCCAATTGCCCAGTTCACCAACATGCTTTACAAAGCCTTGGTATTTAAACGTCTCTAAATAGACATTGCATTTGGCTTGATGCAATCTCTCCGTTTAAGATTCCCATTTAAAACTTTTGCCTTATACATGCGATACTTTTCTCATTAGTCAAAGTGTTTCCTTCTAAGAAGGTAAGGTGGTCAGGGAGGTTGAAAAGAATTCTTTCCTTGCCGGACCAGAAAGAAAGGAAATGTTTTGAAAGACTTACTGTTTTTTTGTTTTGTTTTGTTTTGTTTTGTTTTTGAGACGGAGTCTTGCTCTGTCACCAGGCTGGGGTTCAGTGGCGCAATCTCGGCTCACTGCAATCTCCGCCTCCTGGGTTCAAGTGATTCTCCTGCCTCAGACTCCCAAGTAGCTGGGACTACAGGCACGCCTCACCACTCCCAGCTATTGAAAGACTTACTCTTACCTTTTATGATACACTAGGCTTGTGTCTGTGTCTCAGCAGCTGAGAGAAGCCTCTGGCTTCAGCTTATCCATCTTCAAAGCCTCAGATGTCTCCATGCCCTGGAAGTAGCCAAATTCAATCTGACAATGATTAGGAGAGTAAGAATGTTACAGTACATGCTCTTCCTCGCAAAAGGCCGGATTAGGTCTGGGTTGCCCCTGGCTTCCCGTTTGTAGCACAGATACATTGGAAGTGGTGTTGGAAACAGCTCAGTAGGTAGACCATGAGTTGGGAGTTCAGATGGACCTGAATTCAATATCCCAGTGCTGCCACTTATTGGCTGTGGATTTTGGATAATTCATTTAACCTCTAAGCCTCAATTTCTTGCTCTGTAAAATGGGAAAAATAATATAAATCTTATAGCATTGCTATGACAATTAAGTGTGCAGAGTAAATGCTTAATACACATTAGCTATCATTATTGTTAATGACAATATTACTGGCCTAAGGTTCCCATAGGGCTCAAAGGCAAAGTCCTCGAAGAAGGGTCCTCCTTCCTGGAGGGAGTTTATTTCACATGTATTTTCTGGAGCTTTCTCATCAGAGGGTATTGACATTTCAGTTTCTGGTCTTCACCTCAAAGAAGAGAGTGTGGGTGGGAAGACCCCTCTTGGGAGCTGGGCTTGTCTGGACTCCTACTCAGGGGAGTTTCATACTAAGTAGAGAGGTCAGCTTTCTTTATGGAAACTCAGCCTTCTCCCTGGACTGGGCAGCTAAGAACAACACAGGCTGCAAGAGAGCTTTTGTGTCTTTCTCCGGAAGGCAACAAGGCTAAGAATGTAAGAGTGTAGGTCAGTTGGTGACCCCAGAGCTCAGAATTCTAGTGGACTCTGATGGTCCTGCTGATAAGATGTAATGAATGTTAAAAAAAAAAAAAAAATCTAGAGATAAGGGTTAAAGAAGATTCCCACTCCAATCACTTTCCCTCCCAATTGCAGGAGAGAAAGACGTAGAATATAGTATCGTAAGATTTAGAAGATGATAAAATAACCTTGCCTTTTCTCCTCCTTGGGTGAAATTTCTTCCATTTTTGGACCCGTTTCTACTTCGCTTACCAGCTCACATATGTCTGCATGGGTTTAATTAGGATGAAACATCCATGATTCAGCACACTCTTTGGCAAATGAGGGAAATAAACACAGAAATAAAGAAAGGAAACCACACTTGCATGCAAGTCTTGATCACCTGGGATTCGTGGCAAATCTTCCCCTGGGGCTCTCAAGGTTGTGTACGATACAGATTTAAAGAGGGAAGCAGGAGATGGCCTGGAAGGGGCAGCGAGGCTCCGGTGATGAGACTCCCTGCCTGGAGAACGAACGAAGAAGTTCCCAGGAGGGAGAAGTTCCTCGTACCCCACGCGCTTCTGCCCTGCTGACCAATGTCGTTTTTTTTTTGCAAGAAGGAAAAGGCAATTAAAAGTGCTTTCAGACACTCCTCTAATGGATCAAACAATTAAATTCAACATGTGTCTCTTTAGCTCAGATATTTTGTTGAAACATAATGAGCATTTACCTCTTATTGTAAATGAAATATTCTTCAAGGCTGCCATAATTTGGAGAAGGGGATTCATGAGGAGCTTTTCAGCTTAGCCAGGCACAGGGTGGCATGTGACTGTCACGGTAACTAACTCAGCAGAGGTCTGAGCAGATTGTAGGGCCTCAGAGGACGGACTCAGGGCATGGTGTGAAACGGAGGAGGCGCCGTGAGAATTTGTGAATGTAGGAAGAACGCATGGGAAGGCGGCCTTTTTAATTTGCCTGTTTCCTAACCAGATCCTTTCCTTCCCTTGGAGTTAGGAAGTTTTTCGAGGATTCTGAAATGAATCAAGGCACACTATTAGAATGATACCATCTACAGGACACGGATGCCCTTGCTTCTCTGAGTGTGGAGGGAAGACACTCTTGGTGCTTCTTATTACTCATTTCTGGCTTCTTTGGAGAGAGCCTAAGAGTTGTTCCCATCTCCTGTGAGCAAAGGAGGCTACATGTCTGGGTGAAGCTGTAGAAGCACCCAGGCTCAGAATTACAGAAGCAGGGGTTCTCTATTGCATCCCAGGGGAAAATGATTCATGACAAAGCCATTTCCAGACACAGAGCTATACATGTTTCTCATTCTTACCGTTAATATTCATGTTTTATTGAAAAGAAAAGTGAAAAACAGATTGATCTTTTTCCTCCAAGAAGGACCCAGTTTTTGTCTATAAAGGCATGAGATGTTTATAGAACTTCCTGGGAGTTTCCCTGAAATAAACCCTGAAGGACAACAAAGCCATTAAAAAATGGAGTCAATGATATAATTTTAAAAGCAACATGTGGGCCAGGCGTGGTGGCTCACACCTGTAATCCCAGCACTTTAGGAGGCTGAGGTGGGCGGATCACAAGGTCAGGAGATGGAGACCCTCCTGAACAACATGGTGAAACCCCGTCTCTACTAAAAATACAAAAATTAGCTGGGCCTGGTGGCAAGTGCCTGTAATCCCAGCTACTGGGGAGGTTGAGGAAGGAGAATCGCTTGAACCTGGGAGTGGGAGGTTGCAGTGAGCCAAGATCGTGCCACTGCACTCCAGTGTGGTGACAGAGCGAGACTCCATCTAAAAAAAAAAAAAAAGCAACATGTAATACCCACAAAATGGAAACAAATGAGATTTTACTCTCAGATAAACGGATGTCCAATGTACATGTTTATCTATGAGGGTTCATGCAATAAACAAATAGCAGAACACTTGTTCACTCACCTAGAAGCTAACATGTGTTGAGCATCTACTGCGTGTCAAGTCCTTGCTGAGTTCCAGGGATGTGCCTGTGAGAGAGACACCTTGACCTTCTCAGAGCTCACAGCATAGCGGAGGAGAAGAATGATGAAGTGAGGTGCCCATGTGTCAAAAGAGGAATATAAATGAATGGGTGGTGGGTTCTTCTGGGTATGGGGGGGGGGTGGTTTGGAGAGACTCAGAACTGGGGAGAAGCTTGAATTGGATGGAGAAGGAGTCTCCCCTTCTGGGCAGAGCAAGCAGCACAGAGGCATGGCCGCATTGGACGCGGGGAAGGAATGGCAGGTCAACCCTGTGTGGGAGCAGAAGGATGGAAGAGCTGGGACAAACTCACAAGGAGCCTTGGAAACCATGCTAGGACTTTAGGCTTCACTGTGGAGGCAGCAAGCGGTTAACGAAGCCCACAAACTCATGTAGAATGTGAGCTGTTCTTCATTTTTGAGTGTTCACTCCAGGCGGGGTGAAAATTGGACCAGAAAGGGCAAAGACTCGGCCCTGGGAAGTCAGATAGAGGCTTTGGCAAGAGACAGTTGCCAAGATGAAACTGGCCCAGATGAAACTCCCTGATCTCCTGACTTTGACACATGTCAGCACACATCTCTCATCTTCTAATGAGAGGCAACAGAAGAGAGGTGTAGGGAAGGGGCATCTCCCCATCAGCAGCATTTCTGACCCCACCCTATCTGGGAAATCCAGAGAAATAGCACGGGAAGTGGTGAGAGGGGGGATGAGGCCTCTCTACATGGAGGAAACCCAGGAAGAGAGGGCCTGGACTCCCTTCTCTCCATCCTCTGAGATTGGCTTTCTGGAGATGAAGAGAAGGGTGAAGAAGCCCTGGTGTGATTTCTCAGGGGATGAACTGCAAGAATAGGTAGGATCCCTGCAGGACCAGTGTTGCTAGTGGAGATGGAGGTCTTAGGGGAATCATTTCATCGCCCTGGATAGAGTGGCTGCCCGTAATGAACATGACGCTCTTCAATTCACACTGAATACATTAATTGATGGAGAAGCACATGGCAGGATGCACACATTCCTCATTGATATGCGTCATTGGAAACCAAGAACTAATATGGAAAAAGATTGAGCATCTTCAGCAGCCCCCAGGTAATCATGAGGCACGAGCAAATCCAGAGGTAGCCTTGGGAAATGTTCCAATCCCCTTTCCCCTTGCTGCTGCTGCTGCTGCTACTTTAATTTTAAAAAGCTATTGATGGCCTGGCTCAAAGATCCCTGTTTTTCTATTCAAGCAGCTTTTTTGAAGTTTGGAAAATAGAAAATACTCCCCTGGGTATAAAGAACACACATTTCAAGAACGAGTAACCTGGCAAAGTGAAATTAAAAAGTTGGCCCTAGATACCACAGTTATCAGACGCAGTGTTTTATTATCCAGGTTCTTAAAAGTAAGTGCTAAGTAAAGGTTTCTTCCAGCAGTATGCACAGAGGACTATTAGCTTGCTCTCAGATTCAGTCTTCTGGCGCTTCTCAGACATTGCCCCCAACACCTGCTCAGCTGAATACCTGATATTGCTTGTTTTCCTCTTTCCACCTTCTCTCTCCCTGAGCAATCAAAGCCCAAATACTTGTCATTTGCCCTCTGACATAGCTAAGATTTAAAATGTCAACAATATCTGAAATATAAAACAAATCCACTGCTTCTAAAACAACAACCACAAAAAGCCACTAATAGTCACAGAGTGTCCCTGTCGGTCCCTATTTATGAGGCACTAATGCATTCCCACCACATATGTGGACCCTGGGGCAGCTGGGGAATGGGAGAAGCTATGCCATGATATAGGGTGACAGATGATGGACTGACACTTAGAAGTTGAGTGTTTTTTGAATTTCACAGGAAACGATGATTGCTCTTGGCATGGAGACACTTGGATCTCCTTTCTCTCCTGAGGATATAGTTGTCCTCAGACTGGGTTGGAGCAAACATTCAGCCAGGGATGAATTTATGACTTCAGCTCATACAAAGTGTGATACATTTGCACATAGCCAATTAGCGTCGGGCTCCTCTAGCGGATGTCCAGATACACCGTCAGGTCCTCAAAAAACTTCCAAAAGACAGCTGGATGTGAAGCCTGAATGCCCCAGTTGGAAAAAGCCTCCACTATTTACTGGCTCTATTATTCAGAGGGCAAGCTAAGCCATCTTGTGGCCTCACTTTCCTCATTTATAGAAGGAATTAACACGGTTTACATGTGTGTCAAGATCACACAAAAGCATGAACATGCAAGTTTCCAGCATGGTGTCCAGCCTTCCTGTCTCTCTCCAGCCCTCCCTTTCTTATTTGTTCACTCATCCATCCATCCATCATGAACTCCTGTTCATATACCACACATCCACACATCATGCTGTCACTGGGCACAGAGCTGTGAACAAGAGAGATTGTCTCTGGCCGTGTGCAACTCACAGACTGAAGAGGAGAGAGAACTTTTCCAGTCTTTGCTGGGAAGAGAGCAAAGCAGCGATGCTTCAGAGAGCACCGGGCAGGAGAGCCGGGAGTAGTCAAGGCCGGCCGCTGTGGGGTGGGAGAGAGGGGACAGTAGTGTTAAGACCCCTGCAAGGGCAACTTTTGAGCACCCCATCTGTACCAGACACCCTGCCAGCCTCTGAAAACAACATTGATTAAAAAGAACATCCGTGGCTGCCACCCTCATGAAGTTCACAGTCTAGTGGGGGATATGGCTGTTACCCAAAGAATCACACAAAGAAGTAGAAAATGATGAGATTGGTGTGGGCAAAAAGAGGGGCTCGGTGCCAAGATGGCCTATGCTAGGGGGATTTGGCCCATTAAAGGGTCTGGGAACATGGCCCTGAAGCAACTGTGTTTGAGCTGAGCCCTAAAGGTGGAGTACGGTCAGGGCAGAGGGAACTACTAGGCCAGGAGTGCCTGGGGTGTAGGGCAATGAAGGCCCTGAAAGGAGGTAGAGGGCAGGGTGCGGCTGAAGGAGGTGCAGGTATAGGGGAGCCTTGTGGGAAAGCCTGGCCAGGCCGGCTGCCCAGGACTGGGCCAGGCTAACAATGCAGCATGGTTCTGCAGATTGCAGGAGGCGGCCTGGGTGCTCAGCAGCGCATGAGCCACCCGAGCATCGGGGAAGGTGCATCTGCCCTCAGAAGGCAGGCAGAGTCCTTCTCTAGTCTCTTTTGCTCTGTTTCTCATCTTACCCCTCCTTGTCTTCCCTGGGTCGGGAAGGACCGAAGGGGGCCCAGCCCAGTGAGTTGGGGAGCCGAAGGTGGAGGTGACTGCCACCTTAGTTTGCTGCCCTAAAGGTACTGCCCCCGGGATTCCCTTCCAGGGGCATCTTATGTATGTGACTGTGTTCTGCTCCTTCCTGGTCACCTCAGTGGTACCGCCCTGCAGACACTGGAGTACATTTCACCGATGGCAGGACAACCTAGGTTGAAAATTAGTTTTTGCAGCAATGTTTATAAAGTAAAAGATTGAAAACCCTGGGTCATGTCCATCAGTAGGAAATGGGTTGAACAGCTCATAGCAGGACTTCTTAACTCCGGCATTATTTACATTTGGGGGGCGGGGAATTCCCTGTGGTGTGGCCTGTCCTGTGCATTGCAGGATATTTAGTAGCATCCTGGAGGGCAGAATCACCCCCCAGTTGAGAACCACTGGATTAAGATTCATGTACGCTATTGTCTTGTTGCTCAGCTCAAGAAAAGAAGGGAGGGTCCCTTTTCTGATTAGGAATCCCGAGCAGGCCCAGCATGCAGCCCTCCCTCGAAGCCAGTAGCTCAGTGTGAAGAGCTCCCAGACAGCCCTGGTCGGGTCTGGGGACAGAGGAGGGTGAGGACTTGAAAAATCACCAGCAGAGTGCAGAAATGGAAACCACCTGTGCACAGTTTTCCTCTGTGCGGGCTGGCTCTGCAGCTGCAATAAGAAACATCGAGAAAAGCTGATGAAGGGGGGAAAAGGATCCAGAACAGATGTGTTTCCTGTACACATTTCAAATGTGCCGGGCAGAGGCCGCGGAGGCCCCGTGTGACGCAGAGAAGCCCCGCAGTGTTGAGGTCCCAGCTGCCATTTTGCCTGCCTTCTTGGGCTCCAGGAGGTTGGCCTCAGGCTCGCCGATGACCAGCCCTGTTTGGGGTTAAGTGAGCACCGCTGGACAGACGTCAAGTCATTGAGAAAAACTCCATCCTGAGAGTCATCTTAAGCTTCTTGGGATTTCAGTATGCCCAGTTGATTCCAGTTGGTGTCAAATCAGCATGTTTTGCCTAATTACATTCATTTTTGCAAGTGGTCGTCGTCGGTTTCATTTACAAGATCTCAGAGTAGCCCCAAGCAATGAACTAGATAGCTGGCAGAGCAGTCCACAGTGGGGAAAAAGTCTTGTGAACACTGAATTGATATATGCTTTTCCATAAACCCAGGCTTGCAAGGAGCCGTGCTCATGGTCTCCTCGTCTACTTTCCATCTCTCAGTCTCTCTCTCTTTTTAAGGCATAAATGCGAAAAGAAAACAAGTCTCTCCTCTCCTATCTTCCCCGGCCCGACTCAGGGATTTGAACGCTGCTCATTGCTGGCCCAGCTGAACCAGGGGGCCCAGACCTTAGCCTGCTTTGGAAGACTGCAGTGTAAATCAGTGGCCTACACCAAGTTTTCTCACTAATGTGAGCTCTTCCTTTCCCTAAAAATGGGAAAAGGGGCCTCCACAGGTCATCAAAAATGTGGCTTAAGCCTGGTGTGGTGGCTCACGTCTGTAATCCCAGCACTTTGGGAGGCTGAGTGGGTGGATCACCTGAGGTCACGAGTTCGAGACCACCCTGGCCAACATGGTGAAACCCCATCTCTACTAACAATACAAAATTAGTTGGGCATGGTGGCACATGACTGTAATCCCAGCTACTTGGGAGGCTGTGGCAGGAGGGTTGGTTGAACCTGGGAGATGGAGGTTACAGTGAGCTGAGATGGCACCACTGCACTCTAGCCTGGGCGACAGAGCGAGACTCCGTCTCAAAAAAAAAAAAAAAAAAAGAAAAGAAAGAAAAAGAAAAAATGTGTCATAAAAACAGAACATCTGGTCAGAGATCGTTGTTTAAGGGAATCCTCTCCAAGGGTTCCCTCTCTTGCAGACCCCTCCAGGGCATTTCAGAGAGAAGAGCCTCGAAGCCCAGCCTGGAGAGGCAGACCAGAAACAACTGAAATCATGCCCAGACCAGAAACAACTGAAAGCAGGCCGGGGAAGATAGGAGAGGAGAATGTGTTTTCTTTTCGTATTTATGCCTTAAGATCCGGCCCATGTCCTATCACCTCCCCCATTGCAGGAGTCAGACACACGTCCCCCGGAACAGAACAAGGTGTGCAGTTGGGGAGGAGACATGCCACTGTCTAGCTTGGGGCCCACCTGCCATGTAGCCCCCAAATAACATAGTGAAGTGGTTAAAGGGCACTTGTTCTGGAGCCAGGTGGACCCAGGTCCAAATGGCAGCTTTCTGACTGACTTTCACTCACTTGCCTGTGACCTCAGGCAAGTGACTGGCAGCACTGAGGTCCTGCAACATGTGGGCAACCATATCTCCCCCGGGGGTGACTGTGAGATCAGAGGAAATGTGTGCAAAGCACTAGCACAGGGTGAGGCTTTGGCACACAGTGCACTGGGCTGGCTGTGATACATGGGAGGGGGCACAAGGTCAGGCCTCAGACTGCTGCGATATTACAGGGCAGTGAGACATCGGAACCATTGCAGTTATCATCAATGTTCCCTAGCTCTGATAATTCTCTCTCCTCACCCCAACCTGTAGGAGTATGGAAAATGGGTACTAGCAGGAAAAGCAGTCCAGGGTTTGGCAGGATTCGGACCATTTCAGGGCTGTTTACGGACAGAAACTTCTCAGTCTTTGGATCACAGCAAGGAAATTTTTTTCCAAATCCTTGGGTAGCTCATTTGTGAGGCAACAGCACCCTCTCTGGTCAGAAAGCAGCATTTCCTCTAGAATTTTCTCTGGGGCTTCAGGGCACCTGCACCCAAAAAGTAAACAGGTGTGTAAATGTGTGTGCAGTCTTTATCCAAGGAGGTCAAGGTGACCTCAGCATCCCCTCCTTATCTGTGGGCAATTGCATCCATTTCTTCCCCCTCATTCTTCCCAGCTTTCATTGCTTCTGAACTGCTGACAGTGGGGACAGTGGGGAGGGAAGTGTCTGTGTCTGAGGAGCCCTCAGTACCCCCTCTCAGCCTTAGCCGCACTGGCTGCCTGCTCCAGCTCCACCCTCGGGGCCAGCACTTACTCGGCATATCCGAGTTTTGGTTTGTCCTGGCCTTTTACAGTCCTGGGAACTGTGACCAGACCTCCACTCACACTGACCTCTCCCCAGCACCCTTCTCCACCACCACTACAGAAACTTGCGTGCTATTTGGTTTGGAAAATTCCAGAAGGCCTGACTCTCCTGTGGATCCATGTCGCCCCTGACCAAGTCCCAGCCCTGAGGTCTCAGCGCAGGCCAAGCTGCCTGTCTGAGCTCCTAGAGCCTCAGCCCCGGAGGGGCGGCGGTGGGGTGTTCACAAAGCAACCCGTGGCACACCTGGCTCCCGCAAGCCCACAGGCTGTGCCTGCCATGTTGACACGCCCCTCCACACTGCCAGCAAGTGGCTGCATGGTCCTGTCTTGGGGGCTTCCCCTGCCTGTGGTCCAGGTGTTGTCCCATTCAGCCTTGTGACATCTCTGCGAGCTCCCCTTCTCGTTGCCAACCTACCCTGAGAGATGCGGCTCAGAGAGGGGAAGGGGCCCAGCCTGCTGGGGGTATCCCTCCAGTCTAGAGCGAGACTCTCACCCAGGCCCCCCATGGCCCAACAGAACCCTGGGAGCTTCCAGGCCCCACATCCGCTACTCCTCACGACCCCTTTTCTCAGCCTCTACGGAACATTGGAGATGCAAGTTGGAGAGAACAAAAGCTCGGCGGCCCTTCCCAGCCACTCCCAGGCTGGCTCCCTGGGCCTCCACCCGCGGGCTGACAGCACAGAGAAGCTTCAGGAGTGGTTCAGCTCTGCTTTCAACTGCTCTCTTGAGCAATCTGTGACGGCTGTCAGAGAAACGCCTGCTTTAATTAGTTCTTCACTGATTACTATTAAGTGGCACGTTACGTAATTATCCCAGGGCAGGTCCCAAATGGAGTCTATTTCAGGCAGTTACCTGAATTTTGTGAATGAAAATTATGGTGATTCCATCTCTACTACACCACCCAGCACCCAATCAACACATATAGTGGCAAACCCAATAACCCTCCAACGGGCGGTGAACAATGCCATGGCTCCTGGGTCCAGGCTGCCTGGCAGCACACGGGATGCTCACAACCACCCTGACATGTGTTTGTCTCACAGGTTGGAAAACTGAGGTTCAGAAAGAGTAGGTAATTTGCCAAAGTCACACAGCTGGGAAGTCACACAGCTGGGACTGGAGCTCAGGCAGTCCAGCTCCAGAGTCCCAGCTCCTAACCTCTATGCAGTTTAGTTAGTGACTACAACTGCTGTTTATTTAGTGGCTTATGTTGTTAGCTAATCCCAGAGATAGACGATTTGTACGCATCATCTTTCTTAATCATCACTACCAAGTGGAAGTGGTATTATGCCCATTGTACAGATACAGAAACTGAGGCACAGAAAGATCTAGCTAGCTAGAAGTGGCAGAGATGGTTTTCTAGGGCTCAACGAGCCTCTTAGCACATACTCTTAGCTAGGAGGCAGCATTGTGGAAAGGTTTGCCTTTGTCCAGAAATAGAAAGTGTGAGACCCCATCAGAACTAATGCTCATTCAGCAGCTTCTCTGTCCAGGCACTTCCCTTGGATCATTCAATGCCCACATCACCTTTGTGGGATTGGTCCAATTATTATCCCCCTTTCACAGATGAGGAAACTGAGGGTAAGAGGAACTGAAGGAAAGACTCTGCCAAGGTTCCACAGCTGGTGAGTAGCAGAACCAGGACATAAGGTTGCTAACACCACAGCCTAAGCTCTTAGCCATCACTCTATCAGTTACCAGGATTAATATCACCACACATGGCCTGACCTCTGTTTAGGAATGTGCTTTGGCCAGAAAATGAATTCTAAATTATTGTTCCTTCGGGATGGGCAGTAAGGTGCTAAGAACACACTACTTCTTCACTGGTCTCTGCTCTGAGAGAAGGGACGTGCTGGACGTGTAGTTGCCTGGGACTGGGGTTCTGGGAGGTGATTGGCTCATGGAACTGGTGGTAATATATATATATAATATATATATATATATTTTTTTTTTTTTTTTTTTTTTTTTTTTTGAGACGGACCTTTGTCTGTCCCCAGGCGGGTGCAGTGGGCCAATCTCATTCACTGCAAGTCTGCCTCCGGTTCATCCATTCTCCTGCCTCCGATACTGGGCTACAGGCCCGCCACCACCCCGGCTAATTTTTTTTGTTTTTTATAAGAATGGGTTTCACCGTGGTCTCGATTTCTGACCTCTCCGCCCCCCTTGGCCTCCAAATGTGATTACAACGTGACCACCAGCCCGGTTTTTTTTTTTTTTTTTGTCGCCTAGGCTGGAGTGCAGTGGTGTGATCTTGGCTCACTGCGACCTCCGCCTCCTGGGTTCAAGCAATTCTCCTGTCTCAGCCTCCCGAGTAGCAGGGATTACAGGCACCCCCCACCATGCCTGGGTAATTTTTGTCTTTTTCGTAGAGATGGGTTTTCACCATGTTGGCCAGGCTGGTCTGAACTCCTGACTTCAAATGATCTACCCTCCTTGGCCTCCCAAAGTGCTAGCATTACAGGTGTGAGCCACCGCACCCAGCCTGCACCCAGCCTGAAATGCAAATTCTTATTGCTTTCCCCGAGTCTGCTGGGAATCCTGTCCTTCTTTCTAGACTCCCATCCTTCATCCTTCGTATCTTAGGTCCTCTGCCTACTCCTCCAGTGACACCTCTCCAGAGGACAGAGGCTTTTGTATTTGTGGAGAAACCCCTCTATTTCCTTGTCTGCTCAGCATCGAGGCGGCCTTCACTGGTAGCAGCAACTGATTCCACCTCGGGGAAGAGCCCACACTCACTCTCAGTCCACATGACCGCCATGGGGTTTACCCTTCCTCCTCCCTGACCTAGTGAGTAAGCACGTGACTCAGCCTGGCCAATCAGAGTCACAGTCATTTGATTAGTGATGGGCATGTGACCAAATTCAGGCCAGTGAGATCAGGTCTGGGAATTTTGCTGAGATTATTGGGAAGCTTCTCCTTTTCTCCTGCTGGGATGGCAGTCTGGAACTGCTTTTCTGCAAGGCCTGAGAAAGAAGCTGTGGTTCTAGTCTTCAAGATGTCCCCTCATGAGTGTCACCTCCTAGTATTCATGCCCTTATGTAGTCCCCTCCCACCTTGGATAAGGCTGGCCTGTGTTACCATAGAAGGTTGCAGGAATGACGGAGTGTGACTTTCAGGCTAGTTCATTAAAGACTTGCAGTCTTTACCCTGATGTCTTGGATCTCTCTGTCTGTCTGGGAAAAGCCTGTGGCCATAGTGGGAGGTCACTCAAGCAGCTGTGTGGTGATATTCATGTGGAAAGGAACTGGGGCCTCCTGCCAATAGCCATGGAAGTGAGCCCTTTTGGAAACAGATTCCTCAGCTCCAGCAAAACCTTTAGATAACTGCAGGCCTGGTTACTGTCTTGACTACAATCTCATAAGAAACCTCAAACCACTACACCACTTCTAAACTCCTGACCCACAAACACTGTGAGATAATGCACGTTTATTGTTGTTTTAGGCAGCTAAATTTTGTGGTTATTTGTTGCAAAGCATTAGGTAGCAAATACAGACACAAACACAGAATACAGCACTGAGAGGTGGAGAATGAATGTCAGATTCCTCATATTTCAACCACCTAGATCCAGCCATGCCTAAAGTCAGCAAGCTTTGATTTCTCAGTTACATGAGCCAACCATTCCTCCTTTGGCTCAAGCCAGTGTGGATTTCTTGGCAACTGAAGAGCCCTCATCAATACAGAGGTTGCCATGAAAATGTGTGCCCCAGGAGCCAAGAAAAATCTCAACCACCAGATCCCAGGAAGGGCAGGAACCACAGGAGAGGACTTGGGAGTGGAGGCAGCAGGTGGTGGAGGCCCTTTACACTAATGTCTGCCGGAGGACGCTGCAGCCCTTGCTGCAGGACCTTCCTCCTCACTCACAGCCTCACCCCTTTTACACTAATGTCTGCCTGAGGATGCCACAGCCCCCGCTGCAGGACCTCCTTCCTCCTCACACACAGCCTCACCCGGATTCTCATCTTCTCCTCGTCCTTCTCCTCCCTGCCTCATGCCTCCTGCTTTCTTGTTGTTCCAGCTTCTCTGTGGCTTCACCTTCACCTTCACCACGAGCTCCCCTACACTCAGGCTTCTCCTTGGGTTCAGCCTGTAGGGACCCTCGGCAGGCAGGAGCTCAGCCAGGGAGAAGAGACTGAGGTTGGTTGTTTATCTCCCTGGTCCCCTCACATAAGGGTCTAAGTGTCAATGGCACCCATCTGCTAGCCCACGTCACTGGTGCTGTTGTCAGATTCCGGTAAGCATTCCTTCCTTTTGCCCCATCTGGCACGAAGGTGGTCATGTCATCCCACCTGATCTGGGCACACGCTATTTTTCTTTCCAATTATATAAATAAAACATTTGTAATTTTAAAAACTCTACAGTTTGCATGGGGGAGGGCGGGGACGATAGCACCAATCAGGCCATGGGGACGCAGTGTCCTCTGACGGCAGCGCCAGGGTTCAGGCAGGCCAGAAGGACATACCAGAGCTGGCGGCCTTGGACAGGGCAGCAGCTCCCCCAGCCTGAGGAGTGCCGCCCCCTGTGTGGCCGTGCTGCCCAGGAGGCCAGCTCCCTTCCCTCTAGGGTGCCAGCAGCAGCTCCTGCTCCTCATGGGTCCACTTGATCACGGTCTCCAGTGAGCGGTAGAGGAAGATGAGCTCGGCAGACAGCTCCTCCTCCAGCTCCAGCTCACGGGTCTCGCGCACCAGGAAGATGTCCTGGCAGAGCTCGAGGACGTGGTCCATGCATGGCAGCTCCTCCAATACGATGGAGTGTGAGATCCCGCTGAAGAAGCCGCACACAGACTTGCCCATGACCAGTGTTACCCCCTCGGACCACACCTTTATAAACTGTCCCTGTTCTCAATTCCCCTCCATTTTCACCATCTCCTGCCCATGCCCTGGCTGATACAGTGATTGACTGCCGTTGTCATATCTGTTTTGCAGAGGAGGAAGCTAAGGCACAGAGAAGTGAAGCAACTATGCATTGTCACACAGCGAGAAAGTGGCAGAGCTAGGATAGCCAGGCAGTGTGAGTACAGAGCTTTTCAGCTGTGTTCTGAAGGCAATGTAGTGACAGGCTTTGATCTGTGGTTTAGAACAAAGGCTCGGGTTAAGGTGTGGATGCTGGGCTGCAGGGAGAGACCCTGGCATCCGGAACTAACAGGCTGTGGCCATCGTCCAGGTCTGAGATGAGGCAGTGGTATGGGAAGGAAGAGCAGTGGACACCACACTGGCAGAACATGGTGGAAGGGTCCAGAATGGGGCCTGGGCTTGTGATATGGGTGACTCGGGGGATGGTGATACCCTCCCCTGTAATGGGAACAGATAGGGAGGTGCCGGTATGGCTCATGGCTCTGAGGGCTGGGTTTTGAGACACACGGAACATCTTGGAGTCGGCCTTGGCCTCAGCTCCTGGGAAACAGGATGCAGACCCCCCTCCAGCTCGTGGACTTTCTTCATCCACCCCCTGAAAGCTGGCAGCATCTGCGGCTCCCACTGTGGTCGTGGGCTGTGTCTGATCCTGAAGGCTCGGCTTCAGCCTGCCCTCCACCCCCACACGCATCTGACAGCCTATTTTGCGTTAACACCGAGATGCGTCAATGGGAAGCTCAACGCAAGCCCCTGCTGGGAGCCTTAACAGTTTCCAGCTAACTAACCGTGCCTCATGTATGTTTAAAATAGTTTCTGCTATTACTGCAAGGCCCGCAAATCAATTTCTTAGTCACAGAGCCTGCTTCATCTCCCAGCACAGGTGAATTGAAGCAGGATGCTCATTAAAAGAAACAACGGGGTGTAAACGCAAACGCAGTGGACCGGAGCCCCAGGGAGGGTGGGTCAGCGCTGCTGGCAAATGTTCAAGATCAACCCGAGACACGTGGTCCCCAGGGAGGTGCAGAGTGCACCGTCCCATACACAGAACCGGACACCACCCCAGGCCCTTCTCCTTTACCATCTCCCTGCCTTCCCACACTGCCAAGGTGGCAAGGGCTCTTGTGTCCCCATCCTACAGAAGGAAACATGGAGGAATTAGAAGTTGAGCCACTCCAGCCAGGCAGCATTTTGAATATTCCTTACGCACCTGCTGTGTGCTTGGTTCCATGCTAGAAGCTTGGGCCACAATGGGGAAATAAGACCGCGGTGTCACTGCTCACGGGGCACTGGCATGCAGATGAGGAGACAATCAACACCAAAACAAAGAAGGAGACATCCCCAGAGTGTTAATGCTCTGAAAAAAATAACAAGTCAATGTGACATTAAAAATCTCTGGGAGGGAGCTGGGGGTGCATGTCAAAGAAGGTCTGAGACCCCAGAGTGAGTGCCTCATGAGGGTGTGGGAGGAGCCTCTCAGGCAGAGGGCAAAGCACGTGCAAAGGTGCTGAGGAAGGAACAAGCTGAGGCATGAACAGGAGGGCACGGCGGGCCAGGCTCTGTGCACCGTGCTGAGGAACGTGAGTGAACTGAGTGTGCTGAGATGGCACAGGCCAGAGGAGAACAGGGCGCTGCTTTTCAAAGCCCAGGCGTCTTCTTCACCACTGTGGGCCAGGTTCCTAGGTTCCAGGGCTCAAAATGTGGGCATATCTTTTGGGAGGCCACCATCCACCCCCCACAAAATGGATATGAACGTGTGTAGAGATGCAGACACCGATATGGATATGGGTGCAGATAGAGATGTGCATAGAGATGTAGCTAAATGTAGAGTGACATCGTGACATTGTAATTGATGATGATTGAAGATTTATCATGAATGATAATGACAAAAGTAGCCAAAGATGCCATCTGGGCCAGGCATGGTGGCTCATGTCTGTAATCCCAGCACTTTGGGAGGCCGAGGCAGGAGGATCACTTGAGGTCAGGAGTTTGAAACCAACCTGGACAACATAGCAAGACCCCATCTCTACAAAAAAGTAAAAAATTAGCTGGGCATGGTGGTGTGTGCCTGGACTCTCAGCTATTCAGGAGGCTAAGGTGGGGGGATTGTTTGAGTCCAGGGGTTTGAGGCTGCAGTGAGCTAGGATTACACCACTGCACTCCAGCCTGGGTGACAGAGCACAATCGTCTCAAAAAACAAAAGAACAAGCCATCTTCACAGATCCCATTTCTTATGGAAACTGATGCCCAACGCAGCCTCACCACAAGCATCTTCCCCATGGAGACAAATCAAGTGTGTCTTCTTTGCCCCTAATCCAGAGAAGAGTGGTCGTGTTAGCTGCCACTTTTGCCTGCTGCCTCTGAAGGCCAGGCCTGGAGATGGCCTTCTGGTTGAGAAAGGTCCTGGTTTCATTTTTTGCAGATTGGGAAACAAGACTGGGAGAGATCACCATTGATTTTGTAAGTGTTTATTGAGTACCTATTACATTCCTGGCCCTAAAGATACAAGAGTAAATGAGAAAGATGAGATCCCTCTCCTTGAAGTAACTTGTTCAAGGTCGCACAGCTACCAAGGGTCTAGGCTGGGATTTGCATTAGGTCAGCCTAATCTCAGAGCCATTGTTCTCTCTCCTAGGGCCACCTGGCCATGATCAGGGACCTCTCAAAAGCCAGGGGATTTTTAGCAGGAAATCTCCAGGCAGGGACATGGCAGTTCACACCTGACTGGGATTCAGACTCCCAGAGCCAGCCCGTGCAAGACTAGTCTCATTGGGAGGGGTCTGTCTGTCTTCCATCTTGGGAGCTTGGCCACTCCCAGCCCAGGTCCTATTTGGTTCCCCCCATCCTCAGCACTAGTGGTGGCCCTTGGACTGGCTAGTGTTGGTTGTCTGGCCTCTTTGTTGCCTCGTGATATGGTTACACTCTGTGTCCCCACCCAAATCCCATCTTGAATTGTAATTCCCATAATCCCCACATGTCAAGGGAGAGAGGAGGTGAAGGTAATTGAATCATGGGGGCGGCTTTCCCCGTGCTGTTCTCATGATAGTGAGTGAGTTCTCAAGAGATCTGATGGTTTTATAAGGGGCTCTTCCCCCTTCACCCTGCACTTCTCCTTCCTGCTGCCTTGTGAAGAAGGTGCCTTTCTTCCTCTTTGCCCTCTGCCATGATTGTAAGTTTCCTGAGGCTTCCCCAGCCATGCTGAACTGTGAGTCAATTACACCTCTTTCCCTTATAAATTACCTAGTCTTGGACAGTTCTTTATAGCAGGGGAAAACGGACTAATACACCCCAAGTTGGCCTCTGCCATGAACCTTTCCTGTGATCTTCCCTCTACGAACATTCTGGTATCACCTTGTCCTGGAGGTCTCTCCTAACCCATCACCGATTGCTCTTGTGTGACCCTCTGCAGATCCATGTCTCAGACCATCATCTGGGACTGTCCATTTGTCTCACCTTCCAGACTGGGAGCTCCTCACGGGCCAGGTTTAATTGTACCCGAGTCCCAGTATCTGGCCCTGGGGCAGATCAACAGCAACACCTGGTGACCCCAGGCACGTGGGCTTGAGGCCAGCCAAACCAGCCACCTGCAGCTTCTTTGCCATGGCCTCTGGAAGTGCACAGGATCTCTCTGTTCTTTCTGTTTCTTAGATGCATGGTTCTGAACATGAATTTCCTTTTGTGACTCCTCAGTTAATGTCTGGCTTCTCACAAGCCATGTAAATATCATGATAGGTGCAATGGTAGCCTAGTTCACATCTATATCCATTGGGCCAAAGGTAGTGCCTGGCATACAATATGCATCTGATATGGCTTGGTTCTTCGTCCCCACCCAAATCTCGTGTCAAATTGTAATTCCCAGTATTGGAGGGAGGACCTGGTGGGGGAGATTGAATCATTGGAAGACTTCCCTCTTGCTGTTCTCATGATAGAGTTCTCAGAAGATCTGGTTGTTTGAAAGTGTGTAGCCTCTCCCCCTGTGCTCTCTTGCGCTCTCCCTTTCTCTCTCTCTCTCTCCCACCTTGCCCTGGCCATGTGAAGACCGGGCCTGCTTCCTCCTCACCTTCTGCCATGATTGTAAGTTTCCTGAGGCCTCCCCGGAAGCAGAAGCCTGTACAGCCTGCAGAACTATGAGCCGATTAAACCTCTTTTCTTTATAAAGTACCCAGTTTCAGGTATTCCTTTATAGCAGCGTGTGGATGGACTAATAGAGCATCCAATAAATATCTGTTGCTTGGTTGAATGAATGAAGGAATGAAAGAAAAGATGACACCCTTGTGTCTTAGTGGACCTCTGAATGAAGGCCAGCTTACTCCACAGGGGTCTGTGCTCAAACCATGTGGGAATTTCAAAGAACACCTTCTTCTGCTGTTCCCAATCCACCTTCTCCAGACCTGGAAGACCCTGGGACCCCAGAGCCCTGGTGTGACTGTCTCAGCCCAGGTTGTCCTTACCCCTCTACGCCTGGCTCTTGTATTACCCCACTGGACTTTATCTTCTGGGACTCAACCCCACACTGGGCCCAGCATGACAGCCCTGCTCCCTTCCTCTGTCTCCCTCCTCCTTCTTCCTCCTTCTGCCCCGCCTGACACAGCCCAGGGCCTTCAAGGTTCCCATCTTCTTTGCCAGCAAGGCCTACCCAGCTTCTTCTCTGCCACTAAAGGGGTGCTGGGACCCGGTGTCCCCCACTCCCCCATCCTCCACAGCCCCCACCCACCTGTGCTTTGGCAGGAGATGAGCCTTGGGTGCTCAAAAGTCACATGCCCCCCAAATCCCCAGGGTTTCAAGGAAGGGAACTTATGGTCTCCCTGTGACAAGGCCAACATCTCACCAGAATACCTGGTTCCTGAGAACAAGACTGGGGTCCCAGGAGATGTGTTGCGGTTTTGTTTTTTGTTTTTATTTAACCCATAAATATTCCAATACATGGCACTAAAAAATAAGAAATCTGCCAAATAAGGGTGGTCACACATGTTACTATTAACAGCTAAAATATTAAAAATTATCTAATATCATGAAATATCCAGTCAGTATTTAAGTTTTGAATTGTTATTTTATCTATATGTTTGAAAGAGGATATATAATAGGTCTATACGTTGCCACAGATTCACTGAAATGAATCAAAACTCATCCAATATGTTTACATTTAGGAGTTCATAGTGACACTATCGGTCACTGCTAGAGGATGTCAGGGAACCAACTTATGATTTTGAAAAGTGATCAATAAAGTGAAAGAAGGAGGATTTGACCTGCCTTCCCCATGAGGGCCATCTGAGCCCCTGCGCTCCTGACTAGTCAGTCCTCGGAGGGGGCGGGAGTGGGTTTTGGGGACCCGAGGCTGACACGCTACTCCAAGCAGTCCTGGTCATCTTCACATGGCTTCATCAGGCTGTGGTGCACCCTGACCTCTGCCCTCCAGGGGAGGAGAAGAAATCTTCCTCCTTAGTCAATAGGGCTGCCCCTGTTCCATCCTCGATTATGGATTCATCTCTCAGGGCAGCTGCAGAATTTGCACACCCAGGGCCACATGAAAATGCCTGCCCCCTTCTTCCCAAAGTATGAAGATTTTGAAGACAGGACAGCAGAGCATTAAACTAAGCATGGGCTGTCTGAGCACAGCAAGCTGCACACCCACGGGGGCTGCCCACCCCCCAACCTTCAGGCCTCATCTCCTGGGGAGTAAGGACTGGCAATCTCAAGAGAAAGGAGGGGAAGGGGCTGAGTTCCCACCCTGGTCTCCAGACAAAAAGGCTGCCCAGGCCTATTTTGAGGCCATGTGGGAAGGAAGAGAAGCCATCTGCAGAGACCTCATGAAGAACAATCGCCAAAGCCAGAAACCAGACAAGAGCTAAGACAGCCCAGAAGGAAAGTTCAGAAAGTCAACATCAGAGCTGTAACCTTTCCTCTATCACCAAAGTGTCCTGGCCTCTGCTGTTGGTCCTGGCCGGTGCCAAAATGTCACCACTCAGAGTTGCAGCTTCAGAACCATGCGGCTGGGGCTGCAGGGGCAGGAGGGGGCCTGGGTGCCAGCCTGGCCCTCACCAGGTCCCCAAGCCCTTCATACCAGCTGCAACAGTGATAATGAGGATGTTTGTGACATTGCCAGATGAGATGGTAACTAATGGCCCTGCCAGGCCCCAGGGATGCAGGGCAGGCTCCATGCAGCAGATGTTCCGTGATTACGAGGAAATTGAGGCAGGCGGAGGTTCCTGAGCCCAGGGGCTCTCCACCTCTGGCAGGCTGAGCCCAGCCTCCTTAAGGATGCAGCTCTGCTTGCGCCGGGGAAGGGGGTTGGGGAGGGAAGAGGGATGATCTTGTCGGGAGCAGGCAGTCTCAAAGAGCCCCACACATCTGCTTCCAATTCATGACACCCTGGCTCTATTGTTGTTGTTGTTTTTTTCCTTAAATGAAGTTAATAGTTTTAAGATTTGCCATATGTTGGCTTCGGTTAAATTCTTTGCAGTGGTTTATGTAACCCAAGTGTGAGGGCCAAGTCCTGAAAACCCCTGGAGTTGACTCTGACCACCTGGTCTGTGTCACACCCTGAGGTGCGTGTGTCTGAAGGAAGTGGGTAGGGTCCCCACAAAAAAACTGAGGGGCCATTCCCAAGGAACGGGAACGTAGGCCAGTGGGCAGTAGTCCCACCCAAGGACAGAGGAGGGCTTGAAAAACTGCAGATGGCTGGGCCATCCTGGAGCTCTCTTGGTCCCAGTGTAGCCTGGGAATCTGCATTTTAAAACCTCCCCAGGTGATTCTAACGAGCAATGGGCGAACTGCTGCTCCACCCTCTGAGAGGGTGAAGGACAAAGGGCTTACAAATTCTGCTATTATGCTGATAACAGTAATAGCAATTGTTATTATTTTCAGTGAGAAAACTGGGGGCTCAGGGAAGTCACCTGGTACAGCCAATCTGGACGGAGGGCCTTGGCTTCTGCCATGCCAAAGCCCATGACTTGGAATCTATTTTAAAGTAGAATCTATTTTAACTTAGCCAAAGTAAGAATATTTGCATGATTTCTGTTCTAGTCCATAATCAGCAATCACTTTATGTTTTTTATTTTTCAAGCAGTCGGCAGTTCACAGGGCCGAAAGAATTGGGAAGTGAATTAAAAACTTTCTCCTTGAAGTGTTCCCAAATTCCAGACTCTGGAGCAATTAAGGGAGCCCTTCACAGCTGAACAGGAAACGCTGGCCATGGGGGCACAGAGGCAGAGGGCAGGACCCTCCTTGGCACTGCAGCAGTTATCAGCCTGGAGAGAGGCTGAGAAGCAGGCGCATGACAGGGCATGGATCTCTTGGGGGTCACGGCCGAGTGCTCCTGGCCTGGGAAAGGACCCGAGGGAAGACACCATGAGCTTCAACAGGGGGCCTGAGGCCACCTGTAAGTGCTTTCATAAAGAACAGCCTTGAACTTCTGCAGGGAGGCAGGGAAGGGAAAATCAGGGCTCCCAGAGGCAGGAGGAGAGAGCCCCAGGTCTCGGCTGTTGGTATTGCCAGTAGCTCCCTTTCGTCTCTCTGTCTGTCTTCCCTTGACACCTGTCACCTCGTGCCCATGGCAGAGCATGCGTCTGAATCAGTGCGAGGGCTTGTTCAAACACAGCTTGCTGGCCTCACCCCTGAGGATCTGATTTAGGAGATCTGGGGAGGGGCAGAACTTGCATTTCCAACACGTTCCCCGGTGAGATGGATGCTGCTGGTCCAGGGGCCACACCTGAAGCGCTTCTGTCTCAATTAATGTTCTCAGCAGTTCTCTGAGGGCAGAGGAAGAGACCAAAGCTTAGAGCTGGGAGGTAACATGCCTGAGGCCACACAACTAGCAACCGACAGATGCAGGATTCGAACTCAAGCTCGGAGATCCTGGACCCCACTAACCACAAGGTACCCTCTTCTCACTTTAAGCGTTCCCCCTAGACAGTTTGAGTCAGGGCAGCCTCTTTGGAGACAGGGGCTGGAACTTCACTGCACATTGGAGCCCCTCAGAAGCTTCTAAAATTTCCAGTGCTGGGGCTGCCTCTAGACCACTGAAATCTGAGCCCACCGGGTTGGCAGGACTTCTTTACATTTCCAGGTGATTTCACGGCACAGGGGCTATATTTGGGACTCTGGGCTTCGGGAGACCCAGAGTGGCCTTAGCAGCAAGTCTGGGGTGGGGTGGGTGCTGCAGATGGCAGGCACCTGCATGGTCAGCCGCACCCTGGAGGGGGCCCTGGGTGACCCAGGAAAGGGTGACTCTCCTCCCTGGAGGCAGTCGGGGAGAGACCTTGACTGGGGTTGTCAGATAAAATACAGAGTATCCGGGTAAACTTAAATTTCAAGTGAACAGAGAATGATTTCTTTAGTATGCCCTAAATATCACTTGGAACATACTTAAAATTAAAACAATGATCTTAAATTCCAACTGAACCGAGCATCCTGGATTGTATCTGGTCAGCGTAGGGGCAGAGGTTCCAGCCCCCAGCACCAGCAGCTGAAGGTGTTTTCTCGTTCATTTGATCAAGCGTTAGGAGCCGTGGTGTGTGGCGGGGCAGGGAGACTGGATCTCTGCTCAGCAGGCCCAGGCTGAGGGGGAGGTGAGATGGGGGCCCAGGGACCCTCTGCAACCTAGAACCCCAGGTGTTAATCTTGCATCGTGGAGTTCCAGCCCTGCTGGGCAGAAGTGTTTCTTTCCATTTTTCTTTGAGGACTGCAGCCCTGGGTTTACCTGGGGAAAGAGGCCTCTGAGCGGGACCGAGGGTGGGGATTCTAAACAACGGGGAGAGTAGAGAGCGCCCCTCCCCAGCAGGCTGTTCGAAGGACCCATGCAGGGCGCGTGGACCCTCCCCTCTGAATGCCAGCGCCTTCCAGTGCAGCAGCCGCTGGTGGTCGCCGTGGGGGACAGGGCCGGGCCTAGCGGGAGGCCACTGACCAATGGGGCCGCTCCCGCTCCATCCTTGCTTCCGGGTGCAGCTCTCGCCTGTTGCAAGGTTACGCTTCTGCTTGGGTTCTTTGTTTGATTTTTATTGACTTTGTCCCTTCTTTTGTGTTGTGGCATCGCCTTGTAACTTCCGTTGCTGCGGTAACAAGTCACCATAAACTTAGCCGTTTCAAGCAACAGGGCCTTATTATCTCACAGTGCTGTAGCCAGGAGTCCAGGTGGGCGCACGGAGGGAGGTCCCAGCCTCGGGTCTCGCAGGGCTGAGCGGGCAGTGTCGGCGGGGCGGAGCTCCTTCCTGGAGGCTCTGAGGCAGAACCCTGCCCCGCTCACTTGGTGGTCGGCTGAATTCAGTTCCTTGGGCTTACAGGGCTGAGGTCCCCACTCCTGGACGGCCGTGAACCCCGGCTGTTCTGTGCTCCTGCGGCCTGCCGCGTTTCTGCCTGAACTCTCCACACGACCCCTCCAGCAACAGCGGGTCAAGCCCTCCTCACGCTTCGAATCCCCCCGCCTCCAGCTGGAGAAAGTTTTCTGCTTTTAAGGGCTCATGGGATTAGACTGGGCCACCCAGAAAATCCAGGATAATCCTTTCTTGTATTGTCAATCACCCTAATCACATCTGCAAAGTCCCTCGTGCCACTAGTAGGGTGACATAGTCATGGTTCTGGGGATTAGGAGGTGGCATCCCGAGGGGGCCGTTCTGCTCACCACAAACCTCCCTATATAGCACAGGGTGGCCATCCCTAGTGGGCTGCTAGATGGATCTTGCCCTGTGGGCACACTCCTGCCACACCAGGCTAGGACGAAGGTCCCTCCAGGCCCCAGCAGGCTGCCTGTGCGCCTGGCCTTGGAGTGCGTGTCCTGCGTGTGTCCTGTGCCTGTTCCCGCCATGCCTCCTTACCTACGCGCCTGGCTTCTGGCCTCCAATCCCCATGGCGGCACTGTGGCCCCAGACGGGTCCACCAGGCAACCTCGTGGTTTTGGTTTTCAATGCACAAGTAAAATGTCTCCCCACCGTCTCATCAATCTGAGGGACAGGAGTAATCAACACAGAACTGTGCTGCAGGTGAGGCCGGGGTCGGGGCCCCAGGATGCCCATCTATCCCTAGCCCACACTCAGGGCTACTGTGGGATAAAAAGAGAAGGGAACTGAATGGGGGAGGTGAAGGGAAGGAGAGGAGTCTGGTCGGGGGTTCAGAGGTTGATCCCTCCTGACATGGTGTTAGGGGTGCACTGGGGTCTAGAAAGTGCCGTTGCAAATGCACTGTGGGACAGGAACACTCTGGGGGGTGGTGTGTGTTGGGATGTGCAAGTGTGCAGGGGTGGGGGGTGTCCATGAATGCCCAGAAGCAGCAGCTGCAGTGAGGGCCCATTTCCTGCACTGTCATGTTGGAGGGGGCACGGGACAGCCCGCGTGAGCTGGCTGCCCCGGCGAGTTAGTGGAATCCCTTCTTCGATTGTGTTTGTTGCCTTCACCCGTTCATACGCTCCTGGCTGAGAGAGGACACACCTAGGATATTCACAAGCCCCAGAGCACTTCTGAACACCTGTGAGAGATGCTCAAGGGATGAATGCTTGGGCCTTTAGGGTACCTTGAGCTGGAGATGGGGCTGGGGGCAGATGCCATAATGGTCTTCTGCTCCCTTTTAGGCACAGCCAATTAATGACAACACTTGTTCCTGCAGAACAGATCCGGCTTCATGATCTTTTAGAACAGAGTTCTAAAATAAAATCCTTTACCTCCCAGCCTGATTGCTCTTCAGTCAACAGAAACTTACCTAGCACCTTTTTGTGTGTGTGCCATGCGTTGGTCCAGGCACTGGGAGAGGGTGAGATCCCTTTCTCCCACCCCACACCCCACAGGACAGAGGTTCTTGACCCCCACCTACACATGAGAATCCACCAGGAAGCTTTACAAACTTCCCAGAGAGATTCTGATGTCATTGATCTTGGGAGTACAGCTTGTTAAAAGCTGCCCAATTGATTCGAATGTGCAGCTAAATTTGAAACTGCTACACCGCGGGACATCTGATTAATTACACCCACAGCCTTCAAACCCAGCCCAGTTCCAGTTAAAAGAAAAAGTTTTTCAAAGATGCATAGAGCATGACTGAGGATTGTATATAGGAAAAGGGGAAATTTTAGGCTATTAAAGTGCCTATTACAATTATGATTTAACATCGATATAGAGAAGCTTTGTCATTAAAACAGTTTTTTAAGGTTATTGTGTGAATGAGAACACTAAAATCGAAACTTTAAAAATACCTGCTGTTCCCTGCCATCCTCCTGGAAAACTTCCAAGCAGCCCCAAGTGTCTGTAAAGACTCCTTTGTGAAATGTCTATTCAAATGAGTCGCAGGGTCCCTATTGTAAAGCCAAACTGTTCCTGTTTTTCCTGCTGTTGTCACTGTCGCTCTGGCCCATGCAACAACACCCCCTGACGAGGAGGGCAGGAGCCACAGCCCGGGCAACTCCTCGAGGGGAGGGATCTTTTGTTCACTGACGTGGTCCCAAGACCCACTGCAGGATGAGCGCTTGGCAGGTGTTCCTTGTCAATGAAGATCTCTAACAGTCAGTGGATACAGTAGGTGTGCTGCACCCTCACGCCTCTTGCTCCTGCCAGCATTGCTAATGAATCAATCATGACCATCCTTCCCTTAAGCCTGGATGCAGTCCTGTAGCTCTCAACCCCACAATCCAGGGACCAGCAAAGGCATCACACAAATTCAGATGATGTTCTTCTGTTTCCAACCCACATCCAGTCTGACCTACAGTCATAATTCTCTCCTCCCTTCCTTTCTTCATTTCTTCATCCCTCCCTCACTAAGGGCACAAAGCTAGCAGGCCATTAGATCAGCGGTCCCCAACCTTTTTGGCACCAGGGAACAGTCTCCTGAAAGACAATTTTCCCATAGACATTGGGAAGTGGGGTAAGGGGGATGCAGGGGTGGTTTTGGGATGAAACTGTTCCACCTCAGATCATCAGGCATTAGATTCTCATAAGGAGCACACAACCTAGATCCCTTGTGTCACACACGTCCTGTGAAGAGACAACCAAACAGGCTTTGTGTGAGCAATAAAGCTTTTGAATCACCTGGGTGCAGGCGGGCTGAGCCCGAAAAGAGAGTCAGCGAAGGGAGATAGGGTGGGGCCGTTTTGTAGGATTTGAGTAGGTAGTGGAAAATTATAGTGAAAGAGGGTTGTTCTCTGGCGGGCAGGGGCGGGGGTCACAAGGTGCTCAGTGGGGGAGCTTCTGAGCCAGGAGAAGGAATTTCACAAGGTAGCGTCATCAGCACTTCTTTTGTGATTCTTCACTTGCTTCAGGCCATCTGGATGTATACGTGCAGGTCACAGGGGATATGATGGCTTAGCTTGGGCTCAGAGGCCTGACACCTTGCACGTGCAGTTCACAACAGTGTTCATGCTTCTATGAGAATCTAATGCCACTGCTGATCTGATAGGAGGCCGAGCTCAGGCGGTGAGGCTCACTCACCTCCAGCTGTGTGTCCCTTTTCCTAACCCCCACATGGCCTGGGGGTTGGGGACCCCTGGGGTAGATCACGTACAGCTTTGTAGACCATCTAAAGACATTTACTTTTACCTGAGTGGTGTGGAGATACACAAAGACCAACCAAAGGAGAACAAGCTAAGGCAATTTATTCAGAGCTTGCTATAGCTAGGGGGTCACCAACATCACATTGGTTTGGCAGAGACTCAAAGGCAGGCAGGGGAGTGGAGACAAGGGAAAGCTTCATGCTTGCCCTGATTGGAGGCTGTGCGCACAAGGAAGCTGAGACAGCTAGCTGGAAAGCCACGTGTCTCCTGTGATTGACCAGGGATGCGTATTTGGCTTTCTCTGGTTGGTCCTAAGTTGCAACTGGGGACAGAAATTAGGGAAGCTGTCGGCTATTAGTCAAGTCCTAAAATCAGTTGGGGACTGATTGTTACCTGGGTTGTTGTTTGACTTCCTAGATTATCTGCTAGAGATAATGATGCAACTTCCTACAAGTCTGGCTTGTATGTAGCAGCCTGGCTTCCCAGACCAGTTGCCACCGATTATGGGCCAGAGTTTTGTATTTACATATGGTCAGGCCACGGTCCATCTGTATATTCAGTATCTCAGTGAGATGGAGCAAGAGGGGTGTTTTTCCTTAAAATATGTATTGAAATGTAATTCACATATACAATTCACCCACCTAAAGTGTACAATTCAGGGTTTTCTAGTATATTCACAGTTGTGTTGCCATCATACAATTTAATTTTAGAACATTTTTATCCTTCCCCGAAAGAAATCACATGTATTAGAGTCACTCCCGCCCCCCTGCTGTGCCAGGCCTAGGCAACCACGAATCTACCTTCTGTCTCTATAGATACTTATTCTGGACTTTTTGTATGAATGGAATCATAAGCAAAAGCTTGATTTTCCATTGAAACAGCAGAGCCCTTACCTGCCCCCTCCCTGCCCATGGAGGGTCTCTATCCTTGCCTAGAAGTGCCTTATGACAAACAGCCTCTGTTTACAGGGTCCAGTTCCCCGAGTTGTAATGCATGTACCCACCTATGTAACAAATAATGCACCTATAACCACCACCACAGTCAGAAGAACAAACATTTCCATCTCCTCCAAAATATTTCCTCTTGCCTTTTTGAGGCAGACAATGATTTGCTTTTTGTCACTATAGATAAATTTTGTTTTTTCTTGATTTTTCAAGCAAGTGGAATCATACGGACTTTTGATGTCTGCCTTCTTTCACCCTGAAAAGTGTTTTTTGAGATCCATTCATGTTTTGAGTGTATCTGTAACTGGTTAGATTTTTATTGCTGAGCTGTATTCTACTATATGGAGACATGGGTACTTATTCACTCATCTGTTGATGGTCTGGTTTTCAACTATGAATTCAATTTCTTAGTTAATATAAACCTATTGATCTCTACTTTCCTTTGTTTCCAGTTTGGGCTATTATAAATAAAGTCGTTGTGAACATTCATGTGCTTTTTCTTTTTTTTTTTTTTTGAGACGGAATCTCGTCCTGTCGCCCAGGCTGGAGTGCAGTGGCATGATCTCAGCTCACTGCAACCTCCGCCTCCTGGATTCACGCCATTCTTTTGCTTCAGCCTCCTGAGTAGCTGGGGCCACAGGTGCCTGCCACCACTCCCGGCTAATTTTTTTTTGTTTTTAGTAAAGACGGGGTTTCACCGTGTTAGCCAGGATGGTCTCGATCTCTTGACCTAGTAATCCACCCACCTCAGCCTCCCAAAATGCTGGGATGACAGGCATGAGCCACCATGCCTGGCTGCTTATCTCTTTTGTTGACTTATGCTTCATTTTTCTTGTGACAACACTTAAATGAAGCCTCATTAAAATTAAAAACTTATTCGTTTTTTATTTATGGTCCATGTATTTTGGATCAGATATAAGACCTATGCTAAAGAGGTGATAAAGAAAAACTTCAGCTGAATTAAATTTAACATAGTTTAATTGAGCAATGAACGATTTGTGAATCAGGCAGCCTCCAGAATCACAGCAGATTCACACAGACTCCAACGCAGGCAGGTGGTAGAAGAAGATTTATAGACAGAAAAGGGAAATGACATACAGAAATCGGCACTGAGGTACAGAAACAGCTGGGTTGGTTACAGGTTGGCGTTTGCCTTATTTGAACACAGTTTGAACACTCAGCATTCTATGAGTTGTTGAAGTACGGCTGCCGGGATTGGCCAAGACTCAGTTATTGTTATAGGCACATACTCCTAATTTAGGTTGTCAATCTTGTCTGACTATTAAGCTGGGTTACAGTTCACCCACAAGGACTCAAATATAGAAATCCAAAGTCCTTCTCAGGCCATATTTAGTTTGCTTTAACAGAGGTAAAGATTTTCTCCTTGGTTTTTATTTATTTATTTATTTAGAGACAGAGTCTCGCTCTGTCATCACGCACCTGCAGCAACACGATCTCAACTCACTGCAACCTCCACCTCCTGAGTTCAAGTGATTCTCATGTGTCAGCCTCTCGAGTAGCTGGGGTCCACAGGTGTGTGCCACCAGGCCTGGCTAATTTTTTTTTGTATTTTTAGTAGAGACAGGGTTTCACCAGGTTGGCCAGGCTGGTCTTGAATTCCTGGCCTCAAGAAATCCACCCACCTTGGCCTGCCAAAGTGTTGGGATTACAGGCGAGAGCCATTGCGCCTGGCCCTTGGTTTCTTTTAGACACTTGGTAACATCGGCTTTTATATTTAGGTCTATGGTCAAATTTGAGTTTATTTCTCCATAGATTTTATGGTAAGGGGCCAAGTTTCCATTTTTTTATATGAATATTCACTTTTGCCAGCTCCGATTTTCTAAAAGATTATCCTTCCCTATGGAATTCCCTTTGTTCCTTACAAAAAAATCAGTTGACCATGTATGTAAGGATCTAGTTCTGAGCTCACACTTCTAGTCCTTTGATCTATTTGTCGGTCTTCATTGCAATACCACATTGTCTTGATTACTGCTTTTTAAAAACTGGTGAAGTCAGGTGGTTTAAGTTCACCAATTTGTTCTCGTGTTTCAAAGTTGTTTTGCCTGTTCTAGGTCCTTCGTATTTCCACGTAAATTTTAGACTTAGCATATTACATTTACAAAAATAGTCTGCTGAGGTTTGGATTGGGGTTGCTTTAAATCTACAGATAAATATCAAGTCTTTATTGTGAAAAGAAAATAAATCTCAGGACCCCAAAATCACTGAGCCCAAGGGAAAAGTCAAGGTGGGAACTGCCTCCCATTCTATTCCCAATTAAAAGTTCCAGTAGACTTTTTGGTAAAAATTAGCCATGGTGATAGATTTATTTATTAGGTACTAAAACTGATATAGAGCTTTTCTCTAAATATAATAAAGCCTCTGATTCCCTGGAGTTTTCTAACATACACGAATCATGTTACCTTTGTGGTACGGTTTTCAACTATGAAAGATAGAAAAGCTACATACCTCCCTCACAGTTTGCCCACAAGGAAATTCCTTGTGGAGGAAAGACAGACAGAACACAGTCATCCCTCTGCTCAGGTGAGACAAATGCGTATCTGATTGTTTCCTTTGCCCTGTTGTTTCACTAAGCCAGACTAAAGCATAAGTGACTATTCCTAAATAGTCTAAATTGTGCATTCATTCATTTAGTGCATTCACTGAATACACTAAATTGTGCGTTCAGCGAAAGCCTAATCAGAAACTCAAAGGAATGCAACTGGTTACATACCTATGACCTGGAAGCCCCCTCCTCACTTCAAGTTGTCCTGCCTTTGCGGACCAAACTGATGTACATCTTATATATGTTGATTGATGGCTCGTGTTTGCATAAAATGCATAAAACCAAGCTGTGCCCTGACCACCTTGGGCACATGTATGTCATCAGGGCCTCCTGACACTGTGTCATGGGCACATACTAACCTTGGCAAAATAAACTTTCTAAATTGATTGAGACCTGTCTCAGATACTTCTAGGTTTACACTATGAGCAAGGTCTCTCTCTCTGCATTTATTGAGGTCTTTAAAAATTTCTCTCAACAAGGTTTTATAGTTTTCAATGTATTGATCTTAAATCCATTCTATTAAATTTATCACTATTCCATGCTTTTTGATGCTATTGAAAATATTTTAAAATTTCTTTTTTCAGTGGTTTGCTAATATATAGAAATACAGGTCAGCCATGGTGGCTTATGCCTGTAATCCCAGCACTTCGGGAGGCCGAGGCGGGCAGATCACAAGGTCAGGAGTTCAAGACCAGCCTGACCAATATGGTGAAACCCCATCTCTACTAAAAAATGCAAAGATTAGCTGGGTGTGGTGGTGGGCACCTGTAGTCCCAGTTACTCAGGAGGCTGAGGCAGAAGAATCGCTTGAACCTGGGAGGCAGAGGTTGCAGTGAGCCAAGATCGCGCCACCGCACTCCAGCCTGGGTGACAGAGTGCGACTCCATTTCAAAAAAAAAAAGAAAAAAAAGAAATATAACTAGCTTGTATATTGATTCAAAGCAATCCCAATCAAAGTTCCAGTAGATTTTTTGGTAAAAAATAGCCATGGTGATAGATTTATTTATTAGTTACTAAAACTGATGGAGTTTTTCTCTAAATATAATAGAGCCTCTGGTTCTCTGGAGTTTTCTAACATACACCAATCATGTTACCTTTGTGGTATGGTTTTCAACTATGAATTCAATTTCTTAGATGATATAAACAGATTGATCTCTATTTTTCTTTAATCAGTGTTGGTAACTTTTTGCCTTTCAAGAAATTTCTTCATTTCATCTAACTTTTCAAATTTATTGACATACAATTGTTTCCACATTTCCTGGCCATCTCTTTGATGTCTATGATATCTGCAATGCTATCTCTTTTTCATTCCTGATACTGGTAATTGGTGTGTTATCTTGTTCATGATCAGTCTACAAATAGCTAAAGATTTACCGCCTTTATTGATCTTTTCAAATCACTATTTTTGGGTTAATTGGTTTCTCTCTTTTTTTAGGTTTTCTATTTTTCTTGATTTCCACTGTTATTGTTATTCTTTCTTTCCGTTTACTTACTTTGGGTTTAATTTATTTGTTTTAGTAAAATGTACGTGACATAAAATTCATCATGTTAACTATTTTTAAGTGTGTAGCTCTGGTAGTAAGCTGCACAGCTGTGGCACTAAGTACATTCATACTAGTGTGCAGTCAGCCCCACCATCTACCTCCAGAACTTTTTCATCTTCCCCAACTGAAACGCTGTCCTCATTAAACAATAACTTCCCATTTTCCCTCCGCACAACCCCTGGCAACCACCATTCTCCTGAGTTTGACTACTTTAGGACTTCATATGAATGGAATAATATAGCATTTGTTCTTTTGTGATGGGCTTATTTAACTTAGCCTAACATCTTCAAGGTTCATCCATGTAGCATGTGTCAGAACTTCCTTTTTTATGAAGTCTGAGTAGATACCACATTGTGATTATTCATTCATTGATGGACACGTGGGTTCTTTCCACATTTTAACTGTTATGAATGATGCTGCTATGAACATGGGTGTGCAAATATCTACTCAAGTCCCTGCTTTCACCTCTTTTGGGTATATATCCAAAAGTGGAATTGCTAGATCATATGGTAACATTCTATGTTTAATATTTTGAGGACTCACCATTCATTTTCCACAGCAGCGACGCCATTTTATATCCTGCCAGCAATGCACAAGCATTCCAATTTCTCTGCAATGCACAAGTGTTCCAATTGCTCCGCATCCTCGCTAATGGTTTTCTGTTTTGTTGTTGTTGTTTTTATAATAGCTGCCCCAATGGGCGTGCAGCTGTCTCATTGTGGTGGGTTTGATTTAATTTTAATTTTTGTAGCTTCTGAGAATTGGAAGCTTAAGATGGTGTTCTTCACCAGTGTACTTTGCTACTCCATTTTACTGAGGTTCACCAAAGATTTGGAAAAGTAATCCTTTGATTAAAACAAATGATTGTATCATTTAATAGTTACAAACCTTAAGTGTATTTTACAGGAATACAAGCACTTCAAAAAATTGCTTAAGTCGGACTACTTCAAGGCCACCTCATCTAGTGTTTTAAAGAGCTGGTTAGCACAGTCACGCACCACATAGGGAAGTTCTGGCCGATGACGGACCATGCATATGATGATGGTGCCATAAGATTATAATACTGTATTTCCATTGTACCTTTTCTATGTTGAGCTATGTCTAGATACACAGATTCTCACCATTGTCTGACAGTTGCCTACCCTATTCAGTACAGTCCCATGTTGTATAGGTTTGTAGCCTCGGAGCAATGGGCTCTACCATGCAGCCCAGGTGTGTAGTAGGCTGTACCATCTAGGTTTGTGTAAATATGCTCTACGATGCTCACACAATGACAAAATTACCTAACAATGCATTTTGCAGAATGTATCCTCATCATGAAGCAATGCCTGACTGTAATGTCTTATCAGAGCTGATGGCTAAATTTTCAGGAATTTTGTAAGCTACTTGTTAACCACAGCCATTATTAAAAATTAAATAACAAAGTTATAGTTAAATTATATTTAAAATGCAAATAATTACTTAAAAGTCATCACTTCCTAATTACTTAACTACATTTTACAGTGATGTATTCTTATTATCTGTGCCTACTGTATCGGCTTGGTGGGAATCCTTTGAGACACTGTGCTCATCTCTCCCCAATGCTGGCTGTTTTTTCTTTCTTTCTTTCTCTTTCTTTCTTTCTTTCTTTCTTTCTTTCTTTCTTTCTTTCTTTCTTTCTTTTTTTTTTTTTTTCTTTCTTTTTTTTTTTTTTTTTTTTTTCAGAAACTCACTCTGCCACCCAGGTTGGAGTGCAGTGGTGTGATCTGGGCTCACTGCAACCTCCACCTCCCAGGTTCAAGGAATTCTGTCTCAGCCTCCCGAGTAGCTGGGACTACAGGCAAACACCACTAGACAAATGCCACCACACCCAGCTAGTTGTATTTTTAGTAGAGATGGGGTTTCATCATGTTGGTCAGGCTGGTCTCGAACTCCTGACCTCAGGTGATCCACCCACCTTGGCCTCCCAAAATGCTGGGATTACAGGCGTGAGCCACTGTGCCCAGCCACCAACGCTGTTTTCGATAGTGACACGTGAGGATCTTACAGGCAGCTGTGCAGGGGGCTTTACGCTATGGAAATCAGTCCTTGATATATTGTTTTGTTGATCGTCTAGACTTTTTATGATTTTTTCATCACAATAGTGATGGAAAATGTTAATAATGCAGATTACCTTAAATGCGTATTCTGTCTGTGGCTGTTGTATTGCGAATGATATCAAAAAGTTTGAGGAAATATTCTTCCAGTATTTGAAAACTTGTCTAATTTAGCAAGACAGTTGCTCCCATCATTATCAAATAAGTGAAGTTGAGACATGTCTTTGTTATTTCACTTTGGTCTTAGTAATTGACAGATATGAAAATATCAACCAAATGTTCAGGTTGGAACTATAATTGTTTGTCAATGATACAAGCCAGATTCTTTGCTGAATTGGATATCATTCAAGCATTTATTCACAGCCTGATAATGTCACTCTATTGTTGGTGATAGAATTTTAAGAGCTGATAATGGATTTTGCAAGAAATAGAAAGTTATGCTGAAGTTATAGGTGTGTGAAACTTACAATAGAGCATTGTAAGTCTTATTGTCTATGGGTTCTGTGCTACACACCCTTCATATCAGTGGTATGTAGACCAAGCACACATGTGTATGCATATGTGCGCATATTTTTATTTTCTGAAAAGCCAGCTGTTGACATTCGCCAGCACGTTACCACCCCAACCCCGCCAGGGCTCACAGGAAGTCCTCAGCTTTGAGTGTCTCTGGGAAGGGATAGGAGAAAATGTGGAAAACCACAGCCCTGAGGTTTGTGGTGGCCACGGGGGAACCTGAGCAGCTACATCTGTGTTTCGTAAACCTGTGCCAATTGTACCTGCAGGAAACTGGTTATTTAGGATGGCTAGCACATGAGTCCTTAGAGGACTCAGCTTAAAAAACACCGGTTTCAGAATCTAAAGCTGAGACTGCAAAGGGTTTCCATTGTGAATGAACACCAACGACAGAGGTTTTCTGCAACCCTTTAAAAAGATAAGACCACAGCAAAAAAGCCCACCGATTAAATAGCTCGTGGTCACTCCCTCCAGAAAAGCCTACCCATCCTCAGGGGTCCAAGTGGCCAGTGTGGGCAACACCAAACCACGTGGTTTGCAATGGGCATGAGGTCAACACAGGCTCAGGAAAAGGAAGGAGGGGCAGCGCTTCAGATTCCATACTGTTCCCAGCATTTTCATCATCACTCCTCTGCTGCACCCACCCTTCCCTGCTCCAGCCCACATATGCAGCCTCCCCCTAAACCACCCGGGAAGGACAATGGCCGCCATCCTTCCTGTAGATCAGCCTCAGCTTACAGAGGGTCCCTGGGGTCTAGGCTGACCACTGGTCCCAGTTTGCCTGGTCCTCCCCCAGCTTTAGCACTGAGTGTCCCAGGTTTCACTGTGTTTGTTCCTTATTGTTGCTGTAATAAATGTAGTGGTTTCAAACAACACAGATCCATCCTCTTGTAGTTCTGGACTTCAGAAGTCCTCAAATCAGGCTTAAATCAAGGTGTCAGAGGGCTGTATTTCATCTGAAAGCTTTAGAGGAGAATTTGCTTCCTTGCCTTTTCTGGTTTCTGGAAATCTCCTGATTTCCTGGGGTCTGGGTCTCTTCCTCCATCTTCAATTCCAGTGACGTAGCATCTTCCAGTCTCTCTCTCTGACTCTGGCCCTCCTGCTGGCTCTTGCGGGGATCCTTGTGATTATAAACTGAATCACAGGATAACCTCCCCAAGACCATGGACTCAATCCCACCTGCAAAGTCCCTTTTGCCATATAAGGTCACACATTCATAGGTTCTGGGGATTAGGATGAGGACATCTAGGGGCGCCAACTACACCCCAGAAGCCCCTCAGTCCTGGGCAAACCAGCATGGCTGGTCACCCTGCTAGGGTCCTGAAGGCTGATTAAAGCATAGCCTAGAAGCAGGATGCAATCCTCATCCTGCCGTGGCCAGTTGACAAGTGCGCCAGAGGCTGGGGGAGGGGGGGATGATTTACATCCAAACCTGGAGAATGCCTGTATCTTTCCACCCCAGATAGGGCCAGGACCATTCATCTCAACCCAGTGGTGTGCCCTTGTGAAAATTAATTAACCTTTTTGGACCACAATGGCCTCTATCAAATGAGGGTAGTAAACCTTCACCTTGTGCGTTGGCGTGAGATAGAGTGGGAGGGTGTGTGCAGCCCCTCACGAGGCATACAAAGGAGCCTGGATAACTGGGAGCTCGTGTTTTAATCAAAGCCCCATTGTCATGGGTTTATTCACATACTCTTCTCATTTCAAAGAGGGTTCCTTGGGCTCACAATGGCTCATCAGTTAGAGTGGCAGGACCAGGACTGCAGTTTGGAGGAGGAAAGAAAAGGACAGGCTGGGAAATGAACAGGAAGTGAGAACAGGAGCAGGGCCCAGGTGGGGCTGGTGCACAGGACGTCACCCCCCAGGCTGGGATGCGCCCGGGGGTACAGGACACACGCTGGGCCCGGAGCCTGCACCTGGGCCACTGACTCCCAGGGATCCGAGTCTGTGTGCTGGGCCTTATGTAAAACCACAGGGCAAACCAGGGCATCTCTTCATTAAGGATCTGGATATGAAAAACTGATTTATATTAAAAGATGCAACCTTTAGGACATTATAATAAGTGAAATATGCCAATCGTAAAAAAAACCAAGACTGTATGAATCCACTTCTACGATGTCCCTAGAGGAGTCAGTTCAGGGACAGAAAGTGGAATGAGGGTTCCGGGGGCTGGGGAGAAAGTGGGAAGGGGGACTTATTAACATGTTCAATGGGGACAGACTTTCAGTTTTGCAAGATGAAAAAGTTGTGCAGCTGGAGGGTGGTGCTTTGTGCATGGACTTAACACCACAGAAGTGTACGCGTGACGATTGTTAAGTTGGCAGATGTTAACTGAGGAGAGCTGGTGGCCGTGGTGCCCTTCCAGGTGATTGCCCCTGTAATAGTGCTGCTGTGCTGTAAGTAGGGTGACCAACTCGTCCTGGTCTGCCCGGGACTTCCCCAGTTTCAGTTGGAACATCTCCTGTCCCAGGACATCCTCGGTCCTGGGCAAGCTTGGAGGGTGGTCACCCTGCTTGTGAGACACACGCACATGCCATCTTCTGATGGGGCAGGGCTGCCCCTGAGGCCCAGGGTTCTCAGCCCTGACTGTGCCAGATAACTCACCAGGAAGGTTCTGAAAACACAGGTGCTTTAGCCCCGAACCTAGGGAGCCTGATTTAATAGCTCTACAAAAGGGCCTGGGCTGATTTTGCACTTTAAAAAAACATGCTTCTCGGCTGGGCATGGTGGCTCACACCTGTAATCCCAGCACTTTGAGAAGCCTAAGTGGGCGGATCATGAGGTCAAGAGATCGAGACCATTCTGGCCAACGTGGTGAAACCCTGTCTCTACTAAAAATACAAAAACAAAAAAAACCAGAAAAATTAGATGGGCATTGTGATGCTCGCCTGTAGACCCAGCTACTTGGGAGGCTGAGGCAGGAGAATCGCTTGAACCTGGGAGGTGGAGGTTGTAGTGAGCCGAGATCATGCCACTGCACTCCAGCCTGGCGACCGAGTGAGACTGTCTCAAAAAAAAAAAAAAAAAAACCTCCTCTGCAGCCAGAGAATCAATTTCCTAAGTGGAAGTGTGGGAAGGAGCGGCTGCTGGGCCACTGCCCTCGGCTCTTGTCAGATATCACCAGTTGACCACCAGTGTCTTGGATGAGGCTCGTGGTCTGCCCCATGTAGGGTAGCCCTAGGTGAGATGGGCCTCTGGGGTTACCCCTCCAGGCCAGTGTGTTCACCCCTCCTGTGGGGCTCACTCACGTCCCAGACCCAAGGCAGGGTGAATGCATCGCCCAGTCGCAGGCATGTTCTCTTCCTTGTGGGGGATCTGGATGAGGCCTCAGAGTGAGCAGGGAACTGGCATGACCCTTGTCTGGGATTGGTGGGACAAGCGGCAGTTCTCGCCTTGTCGAGACCTCCTGGACAGAGGTCACTCCCCCACGGGGCACTCAGCCATGTGTGGAGGGCAGAAGCCAGCACAGCTGCTGTGTCTTCCCACTCAAAAATTTAGAAAAGAAAAACACTGGTTCTCTAATTTTGAAAGAAGCAGTCTCATATTGGGGAATGCAGTTTTAAATCTCATTTTTTTAAGTGAAGTAGGAAATAAAATACATGTATTTCAATCCTAGGAAAATGCTTAACCACTCTTCACGTCTCCACTCATACTGGCATCTTTCTCTAATGAATAAAAAATATCTTTGCCAAAGGAAAGCATTATGATTACTTTTTATATGAACAAACTAGTTGTACTTAATAAAGATAATACTATTTGACAATTTAACTTTTGCAAATTTATTAACCACACACGCACACATATGTATTTTAAACTATGAGCATTTACTATGTGATTTGTTCACAAAAGATAAATTCAGCAAAAGAATGAAAAAGAAACAGACAAACCCCTCTGGCAGGCATTCGCCCTGCACTCGAGACCTGTTGCTGTGCCTGGCTCCGGGCCCCTCTCTCTGCCCATCTTACAAGACTGTGCATGGACCCCCTGAAACCCCTTGTAATTCGCTAGCAGCCACTAGAAGGAGACGCCATCATTTCTGAGCTTCACCATGGCTAGGAGGAGAAGCACAGCAGCTGCTCGGATGCTGAATAATTTCTGGTTCTCTTTTTTTTTGAGACGGAGTCTCGCTCTGTTGCCCAAGCTGCAGTGCAGTGGCGTGATCTGGGCTCGTTGCAACATCTGCCTCCTGGGTTCAAGTGATTCTCCTGCCTCAGCCTCCCAAGTAGCTGGGATTACAGGCGTCCACCACCACACATGGCTAATTTTTGTATTTTTAGTAGAGACAGGGTTTCACCAGGTTGGCCAGGCTGGTCTTGAACTCCTGACCTCAGGTGATCTGCCCACATGGGCCTCTCAAAGTGCTGGGATTACAAGCATGAACCACTGCACCCGACCAATTTCTGGTTATCTTTAAGAAAAAATTAATAGTGTTGTTGTAATTGTCTTCTTGCTTCTCAGTTCCACCAATTTGCCATCTCCACCATATTTCAGAGGCTCTGAAATGATAGCCCCCGTGACTTTCTCCCCTCGAGAAGGGCTACCTCTTCCCTCACCAATGGTCCCACACCTGATTGCTTGTTGGAACTTCCTGGGATGCTCTGAGGACACGCTGCTGCCTGGGAGTCACCGCCAGGGATATGGATGTCATTGGATGGCGATGAACCTGTGCTCAAGAGTGATTTGAAACCTCAGGCGAGTCTGATGATTGACCGAGTGTGAGGTACCTGTGCCTGGACAAACATTTGCACACATCAGGGCTGGTTCATTTGGACCCCCAAACACTCAGCCTAGTTTTGCCTGTTATTTTTAAACTTTATATAAATGGGATGTATCTGTTTGGGATGCAGTCAACACTGTGATGTCATTCATAGTGCGCCTGTTCTATAGCAGGGGTTGGCAGACCTTTTTGGTAGAGGGCCAAATGGCAAATGTTTGAGGCTTTGCGAGCCACCTGTCATCTCTGCTGCACAGTTTTCTTTCTTTCTTTTCTTTTTCTTTTTTTTTTCTTTTATAATCCTTTAACCATCCTTAGTTTGAAAGCTATGCAAAAGCAGGCCCCAGGCTGTAGCATGTGTTGACTTCCTGCTCTAGTTGATTCATTATCATGGTATATTTCCATTTTATGAATATACAAATTTATTCTACTGTTGAAGGATATTGGGGCTGTTGGTAGATTTGGCTGTTATGAAAAATGCTGTTACGGGCAGCATGGAGCATGTCTCTTGGTATACAGTTGTGTGTGTCTCTTGGGTACATACCTAGGGATAGAACTGCTGGATCGTAGGGTTATGGTATCTCCACCTTTAGGGGATAAGGCCACACAGTCTCCTGACGTGTTTATAGCAATTCACACTCCCACCTGTGTGTATCAGAATTCCAGTTGCTCCATACCCAACTCGTGGCCTGTCATATTTGTAATTTCAATATTGCTAATGGGTATATAATGTTTATTATCTCATTCTGGTTTTCGTTTGCATTTCTCTGATTTCGTTTGCATTACTATGTGATTTGTTCACAAAAGATAAATTCAGCAAAAGAATGAAAAAGAAACAGACAAACCCCTCTGGCAGGCGTTCGCCCTGCACTCGAGACCTGTTGCTGTGCCTGGCTCCGGGTCGCTCTCTCTGCCCATCTCATAAGACTGTGCATGGACCCCCTGAAACCCCTTGTAATCCACTATACTAATAAGGTTATTTACATAAGTGTATCGGCTCCTTTTGGGATGGCACCATTTATGGAGAAGAAGATCATTACTGGCAGCTTTCAGTATCACTCTTATTATAAATGGTGTGTCCACACATGTGTGGGTTTGTTTCTGGTTTCTCTCTTTTCTTCCGTGGACCCGTTTACTTCTCGTATCAATACGACACTGTCTGAATTTCTGCAGCCTTATCATTAGTCTCAGGGTCCAGCACAGCAGCCCTCCTCCATGATTGTTCTTTTTCATAAATGATTTGACCATTCATGGCTCTCTGCACGCCATACGCTGGAGTCAGCTTGCCCATGATCACGTTACTGGAGAAAAATTGTCTTTATTTCTACCTTTTCTTATTCCATATTCATTTACCGTGTGTTTGTTCCCTGGCTAGCACCCCCAGGACAGTGTTGAACAGAAATGGTGATAATTTGGGCATTCTTGTCTCATTCCCAATGTCAAAAGGAAAGCTTTCAAATATTTCATGCACAAATGCAGTGATTGCTCTAAGGTTGTTTCTGTGTGTGTGTGTGTGTCCACTCTTTATTACATAAAGATTTCTTTCTATTCTTAGTTTTCTAGGGATTTTTATGATGACCAAATTTTTATTTGCATCAAAAGTTTTTCTACTTTATTGAAAGAATCATGTGATTTTTCCCCCTGAAAATGTGGTGAAGTCTGTGAATTTAATTTTCAGATGATATGCCAGCCTTGTATTCCTGGAATAAACCAACAGGTGTATATGTAGTTGGTCCCCAAGACCACCCCAAGGTTTGGCGATTTGCTAGGGATCTACTCAGCATACAGTGATACTCACAGCTATGATTTATTACAGCAAAACGATGCAGAGCACAATCAGCAAAGGGAAAAGGTGCATGAAGTAAAGTCTGGGTTTTTGGGGGGGCTGGTGCTGTAGGCATGCCCTTAGCACATACCAAATTTCCGAGTCCTAGGAGGAAAGCAGGTATCCAGCATATACCATACTGTTTGCATAAAGAAGTTGGGTGCAGTGAGCCACTCTTAGCAGTTAATGGTGGGGACTCTTCTGAAATCCAAGTCCCCAGGTACCAGCCAAAGGCCTACCTTGCAAGCAGGCCTTTTCAAGCACAGTCGTGTAGGCCTGCTGTGTTGACTTTTCCACACGGTGTGATAGTCTCCTTTCATATATCATCGGATTCAGGTCATCGTGTCTCCTTTCATATATCATCGGATTCAGATTGTTGTATCTGGGGTTTTGGTATCTCTGTTGCTAAGTGAGATTCAGCCATCTTGAAGGTCTGTGTCAGGCTTTAGTGCGCATGTTACGCTGACCTCATCAAACACGGCAGGAAACGGTCCTTTTTAATTCTCTCCAAAGGCGTAGGCAATATTGGCATTACTTCCTCTTGCTGAACTTGGTAAACTTCATTAGTGATGCCACCTGGGGCTAGGAATTTCTTTTTAGAAAGAGTGTAGGAGCATTCACATTTCTCATTCTTCTTGAGTCTGTTTTAATAACTTATGTGTATTTTAAAAAATTTGTTCATTATCAAAGTGTTCAAGCTTCTTAGCCGAAAGTTTTTCATAATATCCTCTCATCTTTTTAATGTCTGTATGATAAAAATGTTCTAATTTTTATTCCTGATATTGGATATTTGTGCTTTCTCTCTTCCTCTGTTTGATGCCTGATGTCTGCTACTTCTCTAGGTTTTAATTCACAATATTTTGGTTTTTTAAATGTGATTTAATAGATTTTTTTCTCACTTTTTACCTCTGCTACTTATCACTGGTATGACTGTGGGTAGATTACATAAATGCTTTGGGCTTTTCTGATCACTGTTATAAAATAAGGGCAGTGACTTCTACATGAGGCTCTTGTGTCGGATCTATGATAGAATGAATGGAATGTACCTAACGCGATGCTGGGTAGACCTTCAATAAAGGCAAACTGTAATTGTTTTAAAGCTGGCTAAAGGCCGGGCATGGTGGCTCAAGCCTGTAATCCCAGCACTTTGAGAGGCCAAGGTGGGTGGATCACCTGAGGTCAGGAGTTTGAGACCAGCCTGGCCAACATGAAATGCCATCTCTACTAAAAATACAAAAATTAGCCAGGCATGGCAGCGCATGCCTGTAGTCCCAGCTACTCAGTGGCTGAGGCAGAATCGCTTGAACCCGGGAGGCAGAGGTTGCAGTGAGCCAAGGTCGCACCACTGCACTCCAGCCTGGGCAACAAGAGTGAAACCCTGTCTCAAAAAATAAAAAATAAAAAATAAAGCTGGCTAAAATGGAATCATAGGAAAATATATAATACAGCAACAGAACAAAAATTAGAGGTGGGGATAAAAAATTAAAAATGAAGCAAAGGAAAAAAATAGACAGTACCATAAACAGAAACCATGAAGGAGAAATACATACTTGCTAGAAGCGACCACTGATTTGCTTATAAACTCATTCTTGTCAACCTGGAGTTTGTCCTGTAGGGAACCCCGGGCCATGTGCCACGGGCTGAGAAAGCTGCAGGATGAAGTGGTGCCTCTTCCAAGGACACAGCCATCACTAATGGTTGTGCACGGGGCTTACACTGTCCAGGCACGGGGCTATGCATTTTACATGAATGATTGCTTTTCATTCTAACAACAGTCCTGTGATATAGATACGGCTATTATCCTGATGTTACCAGGGTGGGTAAACTGAGGCACAATGAGGTTAAGGACTCTTCCTTATGGCTTTAAAAAATAGAACTAATGAAACACAGAGCCAGGGCTTGAACTCTGGAAGTGTATCTCCTAAACCAGGGCTCTTAATCCATACACTGCTGTGCTGCCAGGATTTCTTTGAGAACTTGTTTTATATGAAATCAAACAAACGTTCCATTTAAATACATGCAGTTGTGTTATTTAGTGGGATACAAGCTCTGAATGCATTTTGAAAAAATAACAAAAATGTTGGGACTTTGCACCATTGCATGGTGCGTTCCCTCTGCGCATCCCAGACTTCCCTCAGGAGCTCGGCTTTTTCCCTGTGCCTCTGGGACACTGAGGCGGAGAATGTGGATGGAGAAAGCCGTCCGTTTTCTCTCAGTCATTATGGCACAATCGGATCCATTCCATCAGCATTTCCCCAACTTGAACCGATTTTCTTTTAGAGAAAAAGAAGCTGCAAAGAGCTCTAAGTCTGTTTGAGGACCCTGTAGGCTGAAAACTGCAGATTTAAAAATCTCAAGTTTTAGAGGATGAAAATATCTTTCAATTTTATTTCATTTTTATTTATTTATTTATTTATTTTGAGACAGAATCTCGCTCTGTCACCCAGGCTGGAGTGCAGTGGTGTGATCTTGGCTCACTGCAAGCTCCGCCTCCCAGGTTCACACCATTCTCCTGCCTCAGCCTCCCAAGTAGCTGGGACTACAGGTGTTCACCACCACGCCCGGCTAATTTTTTTTTTTTTTTTTTGGTATTTTTAGTAGAGATAGGGTTTCACTGTGTTAGCCAAGATGGTCTCGATCTCCTGCCCTTGTGTTCCACCCACCTCGGCCTCCCAAAGTGCTAGGATTACAGGCATGAGCCACTGCACCCAGCCTCAATTTTAAATTAATAATTCAACAGAGCAGATTTATCTTTCAACTTGTTAAAAACAAAACAAAACTTTTGAAAAATTACCACTGAAAAGAACCCAGAAAATGAGAAAACATATCACAAAAGAAAGCTCTGGCCTAGATCACCCACGCATCCCCACGGGTCTGCAGTCACCCACAACACCGAGATGGCTGATGGGTGGCGTTCTTCAGGATAAAGCAAAACCAACAACACCAAGATGGCTGATGGGTGGCGTTCTCCAGGATAAAGCAAAACCAACGACACCGAGATGGCTGATGGGTGGCGTTCTCCAGGATAAAGCAAAACCAACGACACCGAGATGGCTGATGGGTGGTGTTCTTCAGGATAAAGCAAAACCAACAACACCGAGATGGCTGATGGGTGGCGTTCTTCAGGATAAAGCAAAACCAACAACACCGAGATGGCTGATGGGTGGTGTTCTTCAGGATAAAGCAAAACCAACAACACCGAGATGGCTGATGGGTGGTGTTCTCCAGGATAAAGCAAAACCAACGACACCGAGATGGCTGATGGGTGGCGTTCTCCAGGATAAAGCAAAACTATTGCTTAGGATTATAACCATGCTGTGCCTAGTCAAGGCTGCCTTTGTTCACCTCTTTAGCTGGCAACTCTCCAGCGCCCAATGCACAGCCCTCTCTGGAAGTCCGAATGGACTGGATGGCATTGTCTATCTAGAGCGGGATGTGGGTCCCAGCACAGCCACTCCCTCCCCATCTCCCCAACCCATCTACCCAGCAGACCTGAAGGAAACCCCACCTACTCCATTGTGTTCTCTTTGTAGATAGAGGCTGTTTCCCTCCCTAACTACACAAAGGACTCAGGTTTCCACCCTGGTCTCTGTCTGGCCTGCTGGCGAAGGTGTCTGGACCAAGTGCAACTCAGCCAGCCATGGGAGCTCCTGGCTATGAATGGACCTTTCTACTGTCCACTTCCTCTCAGAGGGAGATGGACACCCACAGTGGGTGTTGTTGGGTGGGCTCAACCCTCACGTCATCCCTGCCGATGACGGTTCCTTACACACAGGAGCTCCTGTTTCATCAAATTGCTGTTGTGATGTGTTTGTTACATTCCCTCCCTCCATTCAGAGAGGGACTCAGAGGCTTGCCTCGGACATAAACTCAAAAGATGGGTAAGTGAGAAAGTGAGACAACAGGAATGAACTCAAGGGTGAGGAACCCAGGCAGCTTGGGAAGAGGTGAGAGCACAGATCACCCTCTCTCCTCCCCGGGTCCTGTCATCCCAGGTCCCTGCCAAAGGCAGGTGGACCTCACACCGGGCTCTGAGCCTGTGCTTTCCAGAGCCGGGGCCCAATTACCCTTGGCTCCTGGCTGTGGTCTGGGATAATAGAAAGCCCCTGGCACATCTTCTACCTTGAAAACTTAGCAAATAAAAAAGACCATTATTTTATACCTCAAAAGACATGCATAAATACGGAGAAAAACACCAAATTTTAATTAACTTTAAAGCTCAAGGAGAAAAAAAAGATAGAAATTAAATGCTTTCATCCTATCACTCTAAACTCAGCAGGGTACATGGGGACCTTCTATTTGTTCAACTCTGGAAGAATTTGATAGAAAAATTGGTGAAGACTTGCTGTAGCTCCTCTCTCAGCTGTTAGAAAGATAATCACATCCATGGCCGGGTGCGTGGCTCACACCTATAATCCCAGCACTTTGGGAGGCCGAGGTGAGCAGATCACCTGAGGTCAGGGGTTTGAGACCAGCCTGGCCAACATGGTAAAACCCCATCTCCACTAAAAATACAAAAAAATTATCCAGGCATGGCGGTGTGCACCTGTAGTCCCAGCTACTTGGGAGGCTGAGGCACAAGAATTTCTTGAAACTGGGAGGCGGAGGTTGCAGTGAGCCGAGATCACACCACTGCACTCCAGCCTGGGTGACAGAGCAAGCAAGACTCTATCTAAAAAAAAAAAAAACCATAATCACATCCACAATTCACAGTGCAAAGCAATTATACGGCAGCATGACTATTCTGGACATTTCTGGATGTTAGTATCTTTGCTGTTGATATTCTCCTTCTTGTTCTCAAACCAGCTCCATGCTGCTCCATGCCAGTGCCTTGCCCGCCTTCTTCCCTCGCTCCCTCCCACATTCTAGCCTCTGAAATTCCATGATTCTGCCGTTCCCTATGCCAGAGGAGGCTGTCTTGTTAGACCAGTGGTTCTCCAATCTGGCTACTCATGAACCTCGTGTGGGGTGTGTTTGAGAATATACTCATGTTCCCAGAGATCCTGACCTAAGAGAATGGAATGGGGCTGAGCATCAGATTATTTAAAGGTCCGCAGGTGGTTCTCATGTACAGCCTGTTAAAAAGCTGCTGTCCAAGACTCATGTGAGTGGAAGGAATTGCTGGTGGACCCGCCACCCCTCCAGGAGATCTCTCTCTGTACCAGAAGGAAGCGTTTTAGGGTTAATGCTGTGCTGCGGCAGCCGGTACCACCGGGGTCCCGTGCACTGTGGGATGGGCTGACTCACCATGCCCCACCCTTGATGAATTATTTGCCAGTTCAGATATGGTCATCCATGAACCGAAATCTGGACTAGGCAAAGTCTAATACAAGGCTACTGTCTCCTATACTCAAATATCCAGAGAGTGGTGTCTTAAGCTCTCATATGTTAAGTTTGGGGAATTGGTCTTCTTCCCTCTGGAAATCTAGATAAGACACAAAGTGAGCATCACCCTGAGGATACCTTGCCCTGGGAAGATTGGAGATGTTTCTAATGGCTGAGAGAGGGGCTTGGAGATTGGGGACCACGGGGACAGACAGGTCTCATCCAGGCAGCTCCTGGGGCATCACTTCAACCAGGCTCTGGCTTTCAGGGACCAAGAAACCCAGCCCAGGGCAAGCCCCCTCCCTGGGGGAAACAGCTCAGAGCCCTCGGCACCACCATGCAGAAGCAGTTTTTCTTGCTCCTGGGGAAGAGGCCTGAGGGCTTTCCTTTCAAATGCTTACCCTCCACCTGGCTACCTCCAACCAAACAGCAATTCCCCTCCTCATTCAGAAAGTTTAGAACTTTCTCCCAGCTTCTTTGAATGGCACTTTCTTCGCATCCATCCTCTTTAGGCCCTCAGCTTTCACATATGGGCTCCCCCTTTGTCCAAGTCCTGTGTTGGGGTACAGATATGCCCACAAATGGGATGAGCCACTGTTCAAATAATGGACCATCCAATCTGTCATGACACTGGTATGTGACAGCCCTCAGACACCACTGTGTGTATGTGTCTCTAGAAGCACAGAGGTGAGGCCTCTTCTCACATTTTATAGGACAAGGCACAGACATAGGAAGGCATAAAAGGAGAATTTTAAAAAATTACCTGCACTGAGATCTTGAACCCCCAAGAACCCAGTGCTCCCCAACTGCTGTGTCCCTCGACCCAGAGAGGGTGAGGGATCATAACCTGAGAGGTGCTGTTGTTATGGGGGGAGCGTTGTGCACCTCTGCTCACCCACCAGCCTAGGCAGCTGCAGGGACACCAGGCCTTTGGAGGGGACTGTCGTCTCTGAATTCATCACGCGGGTCGTGGAGGCCTGTGTGTCCTCTGTGCACACGAACACTCTTCTCCCGCGATCATTTCCTGACCTCATTTGGACGGGCGTGACTCACTCTCCTCAAAACACGCAATCCCCTTCCTCCTCTGGGAACTCTGGCTCTGCCGGGGAGTGCTGCCAACTGGACTCTAAAGAAGAGGAGTGGCCAGGCACAGTGGCTCACGCCTGTAATCCCAGCACTTTGGGAGGCTGAGGCAGACAGATCACTTGAGGTCAGGAGTTCGAGACCAGCCTGGCCAACATGGTGAAACCCCGTCTCTACTAAAAATACAAAAATTAGCGAGGCGTGGTGGTGCATGCCTGTAGTCCCAGCTGCTCGGGAGGCTGAGGCAGGAGAATCGCTTGAACCTGGGAGGTGGAGGTTGCAGTGAGCTGAGATTGTGCCACTGCACTTCAGCCTGGGCAACAGAGCAAGACTCCATCTCCAAAACAACAACAACAACAACAACAACAACAAACAAAAAAGAAGTGTTTCCCACTTCCCGGCGTCACATGGCCCTGTGGTTTAGTCTTTGGGTTAAAATAGTGAATCTTCCTCCGTGTGGATGATGATGGCTGCCTCTGGTGTTGGAGGCCTGCTGAGTTCCTGCGCTGTTCCTGACCTCCTGCTCCACCCACACAGCAGCCCTCTGTCCTGTGGTGCCCAAGAGGGGCTGAGCTCCCACACCAACGCGCTGCCCCGGGTGGCAGCGTCACGGAGTGGACATGATCCAAGGACTTAAAGGAATACTTTGTATCCACGTGCAAATACAGCTGTAATGTTTTTGTAGAATACCAAATTCAAATTTATTTTTCTTAGGGGAAAGAGTATTCCAGAGGAACTGGGGTTTACATTCAGGCCACCTCAGTTTCTCTCCTTTTCCCTGCCTGTGATGTCCTCACAGGTGGGGACCCCTCAGTCCCCTCTGACCCAGGAGGTCTTTGGGGGTGACGTGCGAAAGAACAGTGTTCAGCTTTGTCTTGGCACTAAGAGAAAGGGCAATGATGAAAACCAGCCCCTGGTTACACTGTGTGCTCGCCAAGCCCCAGGGCTGTCCTCACACTCGCTTCTCAACTTGGGGTGATTCTGCCCCCCCAGGGGACAACTGGCAGTGTCTGGAGACATTTTTGGTTATCACACAAAGTGGGTGCGCCCCTGGCATCTATCGAGTGGAGATGGGGTGCTGTGAAACACCCTGCAGTGCACGAGGTGACCCCCACCACAGAGGGTCACCAGCCCACCCTGGCAATATTGTCGAGGCTGAGAGCTCTTCCTGTGGCTGCTGGAACGACCACACATTGGGTGCTTGAAAGCAACAGAGAAGTACTCTCCCTTCTAGAAGTCTGAAGTCAAGGTCTGAAATCAAGGTCCGTGCTCCCTCTGGTGGCGCCAGGGGAGAAGCCGTCCCTCGCTGCTCCAACTTCTGCCAGCTGCTGGTTCCTCAGGGGTGCCGTCCTCACTCCAGTCTCCAGGACCCGCATCTTCAGCTCTGTCTCTGCTTCAGCTTCACCCTCTCTTCTGTATGTGCCAAGTCTCCCTCTGCCTCCCTCAGATAAGGATACCCATGGCCGCATCCCGGCCCAGGGATAATCTTTCCTCTTTCAGATCTTAACTTCATCCCATCTGCAAAGCTTCTTTTTCCCTGTAAGTTTACATTTACAGTTTCCAGAGATTAGGGCATGAATATCTTTTGGTGGGGGGTGTTGTTATTCAGCCAACCACACATATGTTGACAAAATCCCTGCAGCACTCTATAAGGTAAGCTCCTAATAATGGCCCCATATTACAGATGGGATAACTGAGGCACACACAGGTTAAGTCACCCACTCCGTGCTGGGGCTGGGATGGAACCTGGGCTACAGGATCTGGAATTCACCCTGAGTTTCTGCTCAGCTCTGACCACCTTGGCAGACACAGAGTGGCAATGCAGCTCCCTAAACTCAAGCAACTTCACTTTCCCATGGAGACAGTGCTCAAACCCTCAGGACAGATGTGAAGATCCCAGTGTGAAAGACTCGGATTTAAGAATCACGATCATTAAATCAGGAAGATGTCTTTCCATTCGGATTTTGCAGGATGACTGTGTTTTATATTTGGTAAGATAATGTAAAACTTCTCATTGATAAGAATTTTTAAAAATATGTGACTTGTTGGGTATTTTCCTCCGGAGTGCTGTGTGCACTGTCTTGGATCTGAAGGTGGGTTGGTTTGCCGGAGCTGCTGTTAACAAAGCACCACAAACGAGGCAGCATAGAACAGTGGAAATCCATTGTCCCACAGTGCCAGAGGCTGGCAGTGTAGAATCAAGGTGTTGGCACCTTCTGAGGCCTCGAGGAAGGATCTGTTCCAGCTTCTCCAGCATCTGGTGTCCCCAGGTGTCCCCTGGCTTGTGGCAGCCATCCCCATGTTCCCATGGCATTCTCTCTGAATCTGCACAGTATCTTCTCTCCAAGCATCTACATCCAAGTTTCCCCCTTTTATAAGGACACCAGTCATATGGATTAGGGGCCTGATCTCTGGTATGACCTTATATTGCTTAATTGCATCTGCAAAGGTTCTATTTCCAAATAAGGTCACTTTCTAAGGTACTCGGGGTTTCAGAACTTCAACATAGAAATTGTGGGGGACCGCGATTCCACTCACTACAAAAGAATTCTATATTAAACATTCTCGAGACAAGTTTTACTATGTCTATAGAATAAAAGAAAGTGTTTTAAGAGAGGTGCAACTTCTCTATGCTTACTACTTTTGTTTTCATTAATATTGCCATTACGTGTTGTTTCATGTCTGAACCCCTTTGGTCCTGCAACAGACCTGGCTGCCCTGGTGCCTCTGGCCTCAGCCGCTGTCATCCTCAAGTCCGGGCTGTGAGTGACCATGTAGTACAGGCCACTGAAGCCTGTGTCCACATCCTCCAGTCACAGATCCTCAAGGACACACCCATTGTTGAATGAGTTGGGTTTATTACTCATTGCGGTGAGGGAAATGCTTGCCATAGAGAACCACAGGGCTCCTCAGTAAAAGGGTGCTATTAAAACATCAGTTATTTGCCTGGGGATGGCGAAGTGGGGGCTTTCAGGGTTGGCATGTGAGATGGGGGAAAGTGTCTTTCAGACCTCTGCTCCAAATATAATCTGACCTGGGGTCAGACCATGCTGGATCAATGACGTGGGACAGCTACATCAATTAATTAAACTTTCTGGCGACAACGTCCTCAATCAAATAAGAATAGGCTGGGCATGGTGGCTCATGCCTGTAATCCCAGCACTCTGGGAGGCTGAGGTGGGCAGATCACCTGAGGTCAAGAGTTTGAGACCAGCCTGGCCAAAATGGTGAAATCCCAGCTCTACTAAAAATACAAAAATTAGCCAGGCATGGTGGCAGGTGCCTGTAATCCCAGGTACTTGGGAGGCTGAGGCAGGAGGATAACTTGAACCTGCGAGGTGGAGGTTGCAGTGAGCTGACTATGCCATTGCACTCCAGCTTGGGCAACAAGAGTGAAACTCTGTCTCAAAAAAAAAAAAAAAATTTAGCATGTACTTTGCAGGACTGAGTGGGAGAGAGCATGTGAAGTGCCCACAATGGCCCCCCAATTAATGGGAGCTCCTATTTAATCCGGTCACCATTGTTGAGTATGTCTTCATACACCTTCTAGTCTCCATGAGACTTTCATGGGTCGCAGTGACACACAGAACAGAGCAGAACAACAGAAAAGTGCATGTGTTGGGACGTGAAATGGGCTGGGGTGAGGCTGGAGCATGGACTGCCTGCCCTCTGACCTGGGCACTTGCAGGAGGGCTGCCTCTTGGGTTTAAGCCCTGGCTGAGGGTTGCTAACCCTCAGGGGTCCTTGTCCATGTGCTGGAACTATGTGAAGTTTAAGGACACACCTCATGTTTCTTATATCTTACAATTAGGCCATTAAACATATCATCATTTTACTCATCACAAACATGTCTAACTTAGGGAAACTAAAATATAAGGATTTTGGAAGATAAAGCAACATAATTCAAAGGCATTTAGGCAATGGACCCAATCCCTTAATCTTAAGAGCCTGACTTCTGCAGGGACCTGGAGCATCTCTTCCAATAAAGGTGATAGACAAAGAACTGGAAAAGTTGGGCTGTCATCTTTGTAGCATCTACCAGAGAGAAATGAGGTTGCTTCCCATGACTGATAATTGTCTCTAAGTTAAAAACAAAGTGATTGTCCAGCAGGAAAACCATCCCTGTTTGTATTTTAATTGGTAATATTGCTACTATTTTTATTTCCTCTTCAGTTCAACTGAATTGGGCACCATTCCCTGCTTGTCTACACTTTACAATTAGCCAGGCAGTCTTTAAAAATATCCAATACCAAGAAGCTCTCTTCCTGCTTAGGCCGTAGAAAGTCACAAGAGATTGTTGCTCCCACCTTAACCTGAATGATCTATGAAATTATAAGTGTTTTGAGCCCATCTGAAAGCGGAGGCTATAAGGCAACCTAGTAAAGTAGATTCCAGGAAGTGACAAGCCCCTCTGAAGACAGGGTACATACACACTGTCTTACCTTGGGCACAGATGGAAGGAATAGGTGATCACCCTAAAAGTGCTAGGGGAAAACAGGTGAAATTGTAACAACTCTTAAAGGCTGCTGACACAGGCTAGTATGACAGTTTGGAACACCCAGGAAGCCTAGACACAAGGGGTTCCACACTCTCTTGTTAGCTCTTTTCCCTAGGTCTCTGCTAGATGCTGCTGAGAAGATCAAGAGCAGAGCAGGAAACAGAGCCTTATGAGGGGCTGCAGGAACAAAGCCCATCTGTTTCCCCAACTCTCCTCTCTCACGACACTATAACCTCAAGATGCAGAAGAGCTGGAAAGCTCTTCCCTACTCACTGTTCTAAAGCAAAGATCTATTGCCTTGAGGGGAGAGGGGAGTGTGGAAAATAGATCAATGGAACATTTCCAACTGAAACACAAAGAAGAAATAAAAAAACAAACAAACAAAAAACATAAAAGAGCATTCAAGAACTCCAAGACAATATCCAATGATCTAAAATACCTGTAACTGGAGTCCAGGAAAGGGAAGAGAGAGAGAGAACAAGGAAGAAGATATATTTAGAAACTTCTCAGCAATGACTTCTTTAGCATTAATAAAATACAACAAACTGCAAATCCCAAAAAGTCAGAAAACACAAAGCAGGATATATGCAAAAGAAAATACACCTTGACGTATCACAGTCAAGCTTATAAGAAGTGAAGATAAAGAGATCTTAAAGACATCCAGAGAATGAAGAACATTACATACAGAAGGACAAAGATATCAATTACAACGGACTTCTCATCAGAAGCTATGTGAGCCCAAGACAATGGAACAATATTTTTAATACTGAAAGAAAGAAAAACCCCTGTCAGTGTAGAATTCTACATTCCGTGAAAATATCTTTCAATAATGAAAATGAAATAGACATTTTCAGACAAATGAAAGCTTAGGAAAAATGTGACCTGTGTCCTGCACTAAAGAAATATTCATGTTCTATGTTCTTCAGGGAGAAGGAAAATGACATGAGTTGGAAATTTGTATCTACACAAACAAATAAACTTAAATGATACAGTAAACATACAAGATGCCTCCAAAAGGGATGGAAAAGTAGAAAATATTTGACTGTCTAAAGCAAAAATAGTAAAAATATTGTGTGGCCTATAACATACATAGAAATAAAGTTTAGAACAAAGGAAAGGCAGCACAAAAAATGGGAGGGAACGTACATACAATGTGGTAAGGCTCTTACCCTATCTGGGAAGTGGTATAACATTATTTGAAGGTGGGCCATGGTAAGTTAAAAACATATATTATAAACCCTAGGGTAACCACTACAAATTGAAACAGTGAGATGTAACTGATGACTTCAAATAGAATTTTTTTTAAAAGGTAAGAGACATAAATCCAACCACATTGATAATACAGTAAATGACAATAACCTAAATACTCCAATTAAAAGGCAAAAAGCAAGACTCAACTATTTTCTCTCTACAAGAAATTTACTTTAGCTACAGAACTGTTAAAAGTAAAAGGATGAAAAAAGACCTACCGTGAGAACATTACTCAAAAGAAAGCAGGACTGACTATATTAATATCAAGCAGTGTAGATTTCAGAACAAAGAACATCAGGAACAAAAAGGGACATGGCAAATGTTAAAGGGGGCAATTCATCGAGAAGATGTAACAATCCTAAATCTGTATACACCAAATAAAAGGGCTTCTAATTACATAAGGCAAAAATTGATAGAACTGAAAGGAGAAATGGACAAATCCAAAATGTTTTGAGTTGTGTAAAGGCAAATCCAACCACGTGGCTGATGCACGCTGTCCCTGCCACCCATTTCTGTCTCAACTCTCTCCTCCATAACCTAGAGTTTCCCACCAGCCCAGGGCCCTATGTGACATCAAGGGATTATGTCAAGTTTTGGAAGAAAACTAGGGAAGCTTTCTGCAGGATAATAATAATAGCAGATATTTCTGGTGTCCTTGCACTGTGCCAGCTATTATTATGTCCTTTGCTTGAATTTCCTCATTTCATCTTCAAAACAATCCTGTGTGTTCAATCCTATTTACTACAGTTTTAAAGATGACGAGACTGCAGCACAATGAAGTTAAGGAATGAGCCTAAATCACCAGGAAGACAGAGGAGCTTAACTGCTAGACAGGGCTACACTGCCCTTTTTTTTTTTTTGGGATGGAGTCTCGCTCTGTCACCCAGGATGGAGTGCAGTGGCGCGATCTCGGCTCACTGCAAGTTGTGCCTCCTGGGTTCACGCCATTCTCCTGCCTCAGCCTCCCCAGTAGCTGGGACTACAGGCACCCACCAACACGTCTGGCTAATTTTTTGTATTTTTAGTAGAGACGGGGTCTCACAGTGTTAGCCAGGATGGTCTCAATCTCCTGACCTCATGATCCACCCACCTCGGCCTCCCAAAGTGCTGGGATTACAGGCGTGAGCCACCGCGCCCGGCTGACTTTTAAACACATTCTTCTGTTCTCTGTATTTCCATATTTCCTGTAAATGGATAGCTATGCCCAGAGGCTAGATTATGTTCAAGTTTGATTAGTTTTTTTTTTTTTTTTGGAAGTGGGGAGACAAAAGTACTTCCTAGGAGGAGTCATCTACACCCATCAGGAGCATATCCTGCCTGTCTCTCCTTTTTTGATGTTTGGAGCCATACACAGCTACTGCCTAAATCTGTTACTTAATCAGGGGTCGCAACATAGCAATATTTTAATTCTATCAATTCTTCATTTATTACTTGGAGCTATAATGCTTTTATAAAGATAAATTTTTCTTCACTGCTTGGTTATCATGTGGTGTAGTTTGTATAAGAAAGGCAAGAAGATGATTGAATCTTTTTTTTTAAACCAATTTCCAAAATATTGAGTTAGATTCTTAAAACATGATCAATGCGGTTTTGTTTAGTAAAATTATGGTTTTTTAATTTAAGCATTGTTTGTGTGTCTCCATTCATGGCAGTTATCACTGTTAGTGATGCTTACCTGAGCCCATCTTTGGTGGGATTTATTCAAGTTGACACCTGGGTCTCTTACATACCACCTTAGTGGGCTTTGATAATGTCCTCACTTCCTGTTATGATAAAATGCTCCAAGATTATCTGGAACATTTCTTGCCTGAGACAAATAATCAGTTATTTCTCCAAGGAATCCTGGTTCCTTTCAGAGAAAAATGAAGTAGCGACCACAATCTATGTGCTGGGAGTATGCATTGCTACTGCAGTGGTCATTGTTTCTAGACCTCGTCAGAGGATAAAACTAGGAGATAAATATATATATATAACTATATATATAACTATATACATATAACTATATATATAACTATATATAACTATATATATAACTAACTATATATATAACTATATATATATATAAAATAAAATATATCCTGAGTTTATGCTGATCCTTTATAATTAGATTCAGAATTCTCGGGACCTGACTGAACCTCATTGATCTCACATCTGCATCTTCTTCCTCCCATTCTAAAGACTCCAGCGGCCAGTGGCAGAGTAATTATCCCATTGCTTTCTCCTGCAATCTACCCAAGACACTGCCAGAATGGAACACAGCATTACTAGCAAAATTAGTGTCACTTAAATCAGTTTTTTTTTCATGTTCTTTTTTTTCTTTTTGATTTAACTTACTAGGAACATACAGTCAAATATCTGTGTTTTAAAGTCAGCCAGGAGAGTCCCTATGTCTGGCTATTCTACCAATGAAATAGTGTTTAATTTAGTTGTTTCAGCTTGACTGCAATTATTAGGGATTGCTTTTTTTAAAAAAATTGTATATTATTTCATTACTACTTATGAATTAATCTTATATAATTATAACTGATTTTACATAATTATGTCAAAATATTTGCATGGCTCTAGAGTCATGTTTACTGACAGGATGTACCCTGAGCAGTCCAGCTCCCATTCCTGCCCCTTATACCCTGGTCCTTGACTCTTTCTGCAAGTAGCTATATTTTTCATTTTTGGTTTATTCTTCCTTTTAAAAAGATAGGACGGGTGCGGTGGCTCGTGCCTGAAATCCCAGCACTTTGGGAGGCCGAGGCGGGCGGATCATGATGTCAGGAGATCCAGATCATCCTGGCTAACATGGTGAAACCCCGTCTCTACTAAAAGTACAAAAAAATTAGCCGGGTGTGGTGGTGGGCACCTGTAGTCCCAGCTACTCAGGAGACTGAGGCAGGCGAATGGCATGAACTCGAGAGGCAGAGCTTGCAGTGAGCCAAGATCATGCCACTGCACTCCAGCCTGGGTGACAGAGCGAGACTCCGTCTCAAAGATAGGCAAGTGTGTTTCTGTCTTAGTCTGTTCAGCCTGCTATCACAGAATATCGTAGACTAGGTGGCTTATAAACAACAGAAATGTATTTCTCGGAGGACTGAGCTGGGAAGTCTGAAGTCAAGGCACTGGCAGACTCAGGGTCTGATGAGGGCCACTTCCTCATTCATAGATGGCTGTCTTGTCACATGGTGAAAGGGACAAGAGAGCTCTCTGGGGTCTCTTTTCCAAGGGCACTAATTCTATTCATGAGGGATCTGCCCTCGTGGCCTCATCATCTCCCACCTCCAAATACAATCACATTGGAGATTAGGTTTTAAATAGAAAGTTTAGAGCGGCACAAACTTCAGTCTGCAGCAATACACACATGC
>NW_026652307.1:1872032-2000911 GCF_009828535.3 Hylobates moloch | reverse complement strand
CCCCGTCTCTGCAAAAAAAAAAAAAAAAATACAAAAAATTAGCCGGGCTTGGTGGCAGGCGCCTGGAGTCCCAGCTACTCAGGAGGCTGAGGCAGGAGAATGATGTGAACCCTGGGAGGCAGAGCTTGCAGTGAGCTGAGATCACGCCACTGCACTCCAGCCTGGGCGACAGAGCGAGACTCCGTCTCAAAAACAAGCAAACAAACAATAACTGTCTATGGGACTACTGGGTTGCCTTCAGACCCATACATTTATGTTTGTTGGATAATATATTTCTAAAGTGTCTTTTTACACGTGGGGTTCCTTCCTTCCTTTGTTTTCTTTCTTTTTTCCTTTTTTTTTTTTTTTTTGACAGAGTCTTCCTGTGTTCCCCAGGCTCCCAGGCTGGTGTGTGGTGGTGTGATCTCAGCTTGCTGCAACCTCCACCTCCCAGGCTCAAGTGATCCTTCCACCGTAACCTCCCCAATAGCCAGGACCACAGGCGCACGCCAACACGCATAGCTAATTTTAGTAGTTTTTGTAGAGACAGGGGTTAACTATGTTGCCCAGGCTGGTCTTGAACTCCTGGGCTCAAGGGATCTGCTCACCTCAGCCTCCCAAAGTGCTGGAATTACAGGCATGGGCCACCGCGCCTTGCCCCTTCCTTTCTTCATTGCTGTTTGTTTGCTCATGTGTTAGCTGTTGGGGTTTTTGTGTTATTTTGTTTTCAGTCTGACATTTATTTGGTGAGGACATTTCATACTTACATTAGGGGGCATCTGGGTGTGACATAACTGCCCCAACACCCCTATATTCCTGGGAACCAGTCCTCATCAGCAGCAGGTTGGGTCCTCTGGGAAAGCCTGCAGATGGATCAGGGGTGCATTCCTGTTGCTCCACCCAGAGGCAGGAGGTTCAGGCTGTGTCTCTTTCTGGGCTGTTGTGATTGTCAGTGCAGTCGGATCCTTCATCGTCTGTTCACCGTCCACGTTGCTGCTCATGGGGTCAGCAGCCGTTCATGAACGTTGCCAAGTTCCTTCCTTTCACAAGCAATTGCAAAATGGTGACATTCTATTTGTATCATTCCTTAGTATTTGTAAGCCAGATTCTTCTGTTTATAAGAGCCGGAAGAATGTTTCCTCAGCAATATTTGGTTTTTCTGGTATATGGTTTGGATAGGAAAGGCGGGATCAATGCTTTTCATTCCTTCAAGTTGCATCATAAAAAGGTGGTGTTCGAGCATTTTGAAAGCCCTTTGTAAAATTACAAACTCACATTCTTTTCTAAAATTGGTGTGTTTCAGTCACCTGCCACCGTCATTCTTCCGGATGGTCCATGTCCTCACCCAGGCCAGGGGAGCCTCTCCAGGTCAGCTCCTGCACCCTCAGGCCAGCACCCCAGAGGTAGAGAGTGTCCTTGCCTCCTGGTTGACAAGATGCTCCTGGCTTAGCTTATGCATTTACTGCCCCAGAGTGGAATCAGCCCTTTCTTCCAGGAGACCTGGTCCAAATCTGTGGGTTCAATGAGGGTGGAATAGAGACAGTGAGGCACCCCCAGCCCGAAGCACCTGGCAGAGAACAGACCGCTACAAACAGATGATCATACATTAATCAAATTGCCATCGTTACACATTCACTCAAACTCCTTTCTGCACAGAAAAGGCTTCAGAGCCTCACCATGGTCCCTGAATTTGGGCAGCAGAACAGAGATTTGCAGTGGGTGAGACAGGGGAGGCACAGAGAGTGAAACAAGAATCTGGGCAGGAAGAGGTCCCAGGTATGAGGCTGCTGCATGGCCTGCCAGCCCCAGTCCCAGGCCCTCTTGTGGGTCCCTGAGTCCCAGTACCTCTGACTGGGCTGTCACCACCAGGGCCCTTGGCTGGGTGCTGGCCACCTATGAGGCCACGGATAAACCTTGGGCTCTCCTCACTTGTAGTAGGAAAATAATTGGAACACCACTGTTCTTCCCAATACTCAAATCCACATCCATACGGTTGAGAAGAAAACGTCCATTTTTAAGGGTGAAGCAAGGGACCGTGGATAGATGTTGGATTGCACCATACAGGGGGCTGCCCTCCTCTTCCTCTGCAGCATCCTCACTGGCCTCCCGCATTCTCAGTGGGATTGTGTTTCAATGTTGGAGAGCTCTGGAGGACATTTTGTCCAGCAAGCGCCAAGAGAAAATATAATTTAGGGAATTTTCAATGCCCATGAGAATCATGAAAGATAAGCAACAGTGCTGCCCAGGACAGCCACAATTCCTGCTGGATTGTGACTGTAATTGACATTCTTATCACGGGTCTCCATCACAGCTAGCTGTCATCACTGGCATTGTCCTGCTATGTTCTAGAATCTACACAATGCATCTGCCTTGACCCTCAAGCCCTCATTCGACCCTAAATCTCACCATCCAACAACCAGCATTTGTGTAAGGCCAACGCTCAGCCAAATCCACGGGCTGTGCAGTCTCAGCCCCCAGAGCTCTGCCCAGGGCACTGTCCAGCAGCCCCGGACACCTCAGCCCCAGGTGCATCTGAGCCCTCCCTCACGCTCATCACACAGCATCACCAAGCCACCTCCAACCTCTCTCCCCAGAGCCCTTGGGAAGACTCATGACCTTCCAATTTGCACTGCGATGGATTAGAGTGGCATCTTAATGAACCCTTTTGGTCTCTTGCACCTAGACACCTAGATGTGATTTTACACTCCAGGGCTCGTCTCCCTGGAAACACAGGTGTGATTGAGGCAAGAGCCAGCTCAGGGCAGAGAGCACCAGAGAAACTCACACACAGGTGTTTCAGCACTGACCCAAGGCTCAGTCTTGGCCTCTCAAATTGCTGTGTGTCCCTCTGGTGGTTACCAGAAGAATTGCAGGGCTTCTGCTTTTACACCCAAGGCTCTTACAGGGAGAAGAACTTGCAGCAGGTTCTCTGAAGGGCTGTGCAGGGGACCAGAGAGGCTTGGCCGGCAGAATATTGATGGTGCAAGCCCCTTGATCACTGACAGCCCCCTTGTAAATGCATAAAAATGATGAAGCGTTTGTATTTTGCCTTGGGCTCAATTCTCAGCTTTTGTTTTAATATAAAAGCAATCAATTTCTCCCTGAAATCTAGTAAAATGTCCTGGGAAAATGTATGATTTTTATGTGAGAGCTGCACTAACACCCAGCCCTCGGCTCAGGGTCCTGTGATGACAGAGGCTGGCCTGGAAAGGATCCAGCTGAGCTGGGAGCAGGTGTGGGCCCACCTGAGCCCTTGCCCCACTTCCAGATCCTGCCTGATTTTCCCTGTGAAAATGGCTATGATGAAAAAGACATCAGAAAAGTGTTGACGATGATATGGTAAAAATGGAACCCTTGGACTCTGCTAGTGAGAGTGTAAATTGCTATAGCTATTATGGAAAATATTATGGATTTTCCTCAAAAAATTAAAACCAGAACTAGCATATTATTCAGCAATCCTCCTTCTGGTATATATCCAAAGGAAATGAAGTCAGAATGTGAAAGAGATATCTGCACTCCCATGTTCATTGCAACATTATTCACAACAGCCAACACGTGAACCTATGTGTTCATCCACTGATGAGTGGATCAAGAAACTGCAGTAGACATATATGGCATGGAATACTATTCAAACTCAATAAAGACATCTGACCTTTGCAATAACGTGGATGAACTTAAAAAACATTATACTAAGTGAAATAAGCCAGGCAAAGGAAGAAAAATATTGCATATTCTTCCTTATATGTGGAATGTAAATATGCTGAAGTTGGGTCGGGCGCGGTGGCTCACGCCTGGAATCCCAGCACTTTGGGAGGCTGAGGCGGGTGGATCACGAGGTCAAGAGATCGAGACCATCCTGGCCAACATGGTGAAACCCTGTCTCTACTAAAAATACAAAGAAATTAGCCAGGCATGGTGGCGGGCACCTGTAGTCCCAGCTACTCGGGAGGCTGAGGCAGGAGAATCACTTGAACCTGGGAGGTGGAGGTCGCAGTGAGCCGAGATAGCACCACTGCACTCCAGCCTGGCAAGAGAGTGAGACTCCATCAAAAAAAAAAAAAAAAATGCTGAAGTCATAGAAGCAGAGAGTAGAAATGGTGGTAGCCAGGGGCAGGGTGGAGGGCAATGGGGAGATGTTAGTCGAAGGATACAAACCTTTAAGCAGGAGAATTAATATCTGGAGATCTGTCACACAGCATAGTGACTACTATTTTTGTTGTTGTTTTTTTTTGGTTTTTTTTGAGACGGAGTCTTGCTCTGTCCCCCAGGCTGGAGTACAGTGGCGCGATCTCGGCTCACTGCAAGCTCCGCCTCCCGGGTTCACGCCATTCTCCTGCCTGAGCCTCCCGAGTAGCTGGGACTACAGGTGCCCGCCAACACACCTGGCTAATTTTTTGTATTTTTAGTAGAGACGGGGTTTCACCGTGTTAGCCAGGATGGTCTCGATCTCCTGACCTCGTGATCTGCCTGCCTCAGCCTCCCAAAGTGCTGGGAAGACAGGCTTGAGCCACCGCGCCTGGCCTGACTACTGTTAATAAAATGTAATGCATACTTAAAATTGCCAAGACAGCAGATCTTAAGATCATCACACACAAAAATAAGTGTGCAAGGTGATGGATGTGTTAATTAGCCTAATTTAATCATCACATAATGTGTACACATATCAATACACCACCTTTTACACCATAAATACATACGATTTCTATTTGTCAACCAAATCTTCATAAAGCTGAATATAAAAGGAAAGTAGGGCCAGGTGTGGTGGCTCACGCACTTGGGGAGGCCGAGGAGGGCAGATCATCTGAGGTCAGGAGTTTGAGACCAGCCTGGCCAACATGGCTAAACCTCGTCTCTACAAAAAATACAAAAATTTGGCTGGGCGCGGTGACTCATGCCTGTAATCCCAGCACTTTGGGAGGCCGAGGCAGGCGGATCATGAGGTCAGGAGATTGAGACCATCCTGGTTAACACAGTGAAACCCCGCCTCTACTGAAAATACGAAAAGTTAGCTGGGCCTGGTGGCGGGCGCCTGTAATCCCAGCTACGTGGGAGGCTGAGGCAGGAGAAATGCTTCAACTCAGGAGGCAGAGGTTGCAGTGAGCCGAAATCGCGTCACTGCACTCCAGCCTGGGTGACAGAGCAACACTCCATGTCAAAAAAAAAAAAAAAAAAAAATTAGCTGGGCATGGTGGCGGGTGCCTGTAATCCTAGCTACTTGAGAGAATGAGGCAGGAGAATCGCTTAAACCTGGAAGGCGGAGTTTCCATGTGGTGAGCTGAGACCGTGCCATTGCACGCCAGCCTGGGCAACAAGAGTGAATGTCCGTATGAAAAAAAAAAAAGAAAGAAAAGAGAAAGAAAGAGAGAGAAAGAAGGAAGAAAGGAAAAAAAGGGAAAGAAAGCGAAAGCAGGCTGGGTGTGGTGGCTCACACCTGTAACCCCAGCTTTGGGAGGCCAAGGTGGGCAGATCACTTGAGGCCAGGAGTTTAAGACCAGCCCAGCCAACATGGCAAAACCCCATCTCCACTAAAAATACAAAAAAAATTAGCCAGGCATGGTGGCATACGCCTGTAATCTCAGCTATTCGGGAGGCTGAGGCATGAAAATTACTTGAGCCTGAGGGGTGGAGGTTGCAGTAAGCTGAGATTGTGCCACTGCACTCCAGCCTGGGTAACAGAGGGAGACTCTGTCTAAAAAATAAAAATAAAAATAAAAGAAAGTGGGCTTGGGTTAGTTGTAAATGTAAACTGCAAACTCTAGGGCACCTACTTTTTAAAAGTTAAATTTAAAAGTATAACTGATATGCTAAGACATGAGGGAGAATGAAATAATATTAAATGATAAAATCATAAATGGCTGAAAAGGGGTAGAAGACACAATAGAAACAAAACACAAGGGCTACAGATGGAAAACCATAACAAATATGGAAGAATTTAATCTATCTCTATAAATAATCATTTGAACATCAGTGACCTAAATGCACCAAGTAAAAGCCTGGGATTTTCAGAGTGGATCAAAAAATAAGACCCAACTATATGTTGTCTCCAAGAGACCCACCTTAAAACTAAAGAGGCATACAAATTAAAAGTAAATGGATGGAGAAAGATATACCATGCTAATGCTAATCAAAACAAACTAGAAGTAGCTATGTTAATTTCAGACAGAGGCGACTTCAAAGCAAGGAAATGTATTAGGGATATAGAAGAGCATTGTGTAATAATAAGAGGTCAATTCTGCAAGAAGACAATTTTTAAAGTGTATGTGCTGAAAATAGTATGTCAAATTACATAAGGCAAAAAGTGATAGAACCGCAAGGAGAAATAGATGCATCAATTGTGTCAGTTGGAGACCTCAACACCCCTCCATTGGAAATAGACAGAACCCGCAGGCAGAAAATCAGAAAGGATACAGCTGAATTCAATACCGCTGTCTATACTGCCTAAGACTGTCGTCTGTAGACTACTGCAACCACAGCAGAATACACATGCTTCTCAAGTTCATTTGAAACATTCACCAAGATTGTCTACGTTCTGGGATGGTAAAATTTACCTTGAGGTATATAAAGGAATAGAAATGATATCATGTCTGCTCTCAGATCATAATTAAACTAAAACCAATGACAGAAAGATAACTGGAAAATATCAAAATCTATAGAGATTAAGCAACACACTTCTAAACAATATATGGGTCAAAAGAGACATCTGAAGAGAAACAATGATATTTTGAAAGAAGTTAAAATGAAAACAACTTATGAAAATGCGTGGGATTCAGTGAAAGCAGTGATTAAAGGGAAATTTATAAAATGGAATGTGTTTATCAGAAAAAAGAAAGGTCTAGGCTGGGCGTGGTGGCTCACACCTGTAATCCCAGCACTTTGGGAGGCCAAGGCGGGCGGATCACAAGGTCAGGAGACCGAGACCATCCTGGCTAACACAGTGAAACCCTGTCTCTACTAAAAATACAAAAAATCAGCCGGGCATGGTGGCACACGCCTGTAGTCCCAGCTACTCGGGAGGCTGAGGCAGGAGAATTGCTTGAATCCGGGAGGTGAAGGTTGCAGTGAGCCGAGATCATGCCACTGTACTCCAGCCTGGCTATGAAGTGAGACTCCATCTGAAAAAAAAAAGAAAAAGAAAAAAGAAAGGTCTAAAACAACCAGTTACCAAAGATTTCACCTTAGGAAGCTAGAAAAAGAAGAGCAAATTAAATCCAAAGTAAGTAGAAGAAAATGTCTAATAAAAATTAGAGCAGAAATCAATACAACTGGAAACAGGAAGTCAATGGAATCAATGAAACCAAACACTGACTCTTTGTAAGGATCAATAAAATTAATAAGCCTCTGGCCAGTGTAACTAAGAAAAAAATAGAGAGGACAAATGACTAATATCAGAAATGAAAGCGGGAACATCCTAAGTGCCCATAGACATTAAGAGGATAATCAAGGCATGCAATGAATAACTCTAGGCCTACAAACTTAAAACCTGGATGAAATACACCAATTACTTGAAAGGAAAATATACCAAGACTCACACAAGAAACAGACAATTGGAATAAGTTTATATCTATTAAAGAAATTGAGTAAATAGTAACTTTCCAAAACAGAAAGCAGCAGGCTGAGATAAATTCACTGGTGAATTCCACCAAACATTTAGAGAAGAAATTATACCAATTCTCCACAGTTTCTTCCAGAAGATAGAAGGCAGAGGGAATATTTCCTAAGTCATTCTATGAAGCCAACATCACCCTAAAACCAAAACCAGACATGATAAGAAAACTACAGACCACTATCTCTCGTGAACATGGATGTAAAAATTTTCACAAAAATCAGCAAATTGAATCCAACATGTATAAAAATAATTTTATACCATGACCAAGGGGATTTATGCCAAATACACAAGGCTGGTTTGGTATTAGAAAATCAATTGATGTAATCCATTACATAGTGAAGGTAAAAAAAAAAAAAAAATCACATGATCCTATCAATAGATGCAGACAATGCATTTGACAAAATCCAATTTAGGATTAAAAAACTCGCAGTAAACTAGGAATATAGGAAAACTTCCTCAACTTGATAAATATATCTACAAAAAAATCCTACAGCTAACATCATATATAATAATGAGAAACTCGGAACTTTCCCACTAGGATCTGGAACAAGGCATGGATATCCTCTCTCAACATGCCTTATCAATATTGCACTGAAAGTAATAAAGAATGCAATAAGATAAGAAAAAAATGTGTACTGATTGATAAGGAAGAAATAAGATTGCAGATGACTTGTCTATGTAGAAAATTCAAAAGACTCAACATAAAGTTTTCTGGAACTAATAAGTGATCCTAGCAAGGTTGTAGGATACGAGGTTAACATACAGAAGTCAATCATTTTCCTTCACAGTGGCACTGAACAAGTGGAACCTGAAATTAAAAACACAATACTGTGTTTATTAGCACCCCCTAAAATGACATATGTAGGTGTAAATCTAAATGGAATCTCAGTGTCACAGTAATTTTTCTGTTTAGAAAAAAAGTGTTATGAAGGAAAATGATGTATGCCCCAACTATAGTGGATGGTGAAAGACTCAAGGTGAGGAGGGAAAAGAAAACATGTTGAGAAAAACTAGTTATCATGTTTTATTTTAAATATCATACCCACTCATTTCTACCATTCCTGAGTCAGTCAACATTTCTGTAATTTGAAAAACAGGCCTGGGTGTGATTTTATCTTGTTTTTGGCCTTTATCCTGCCTGGTGCTCTCTGAGCTTCTTGGATCTATGGTTTCACGTCTGACATTAATTTGGGGAAATAGACAGTTATAATTCTTTTCAATGTTTCTTCTGTTCCTTTTTCTACTTCTTCCCCTTTTGGGATTCCCAGGGGGCATTTATGAGATCTCCAAGAAGCTGTAAAAGCTGAAAAGTGTCATCATATGATAGCAGGGGATTGACGGCAATTTTGTGAGGTGTGACAGTTGTTACTTAATGTATTGAAGCACTTTCTGGAGGGGAGACATGATGAATTATTTGCAAGCGAAGCCATGCAAAGTCTGGGATTTGCTTGAAGATACTTTAAGAAAAAAAGCAAGCTATAAGGGGATGGTTTTAAACCAGATTGGCCAAATGCTGAGCACTGTTGGAGCTTGAGGGGAACGCAGGGAGGATCACTTTTTTCTCTGCTTTCCCAAGGCTCACCCATTCCCAGAACCAGCAGGCGGTGCTTGCTCCGGGAACCCCTGGGAATCTCGCACGGGGTCAGGTTTCCCTCTAGCGGCGGCTGGAGAGACTGCGGCCGAGGCTCCGCTGTAATAATCTGGATCCGTATTCTCTGGAAGAAATGCGCCCGGTCTCCGGCAGAAGGCGCGGGCTGCGGACGAGGGAGAGGAGAGTCTTTGGTAGCTCTTTCCAAACTCATGGAAACTTTCTAAAAGTCATGGAAATTTTACATATTCATCGCTCCATAGTGATTCTATATTAATGGCTGACAGAGGGGGATGCTTGTTTTAAAAAGATAGAAATGGATATTGAAATGTTCAAATGTTCCAGGTAAACCATGCACCAGGTGTGCACTAAGCCTCCTGTCACCTGGGTCCAGCCCAGTCCCCCAAGGTGGGTGAGTGACCCTCGGACTGAGCCAGGGCTCAGAGCCTGCAACGCCCACCCGGGTGGAGCTGGGACCACGGGCGACCATCACTCCAGCCTGGCAGGGGTTGATTCCTGCCCAGACCCCCCTCAGCCATGTCCAGCCCCGTTGCTGGACACACGTGCTCTAGTTTATGTGCCATTTTGATCCTTTGTCGCCCTCTGTGAGAAGAAAGGAGCCTGGACAGGCGTCTAAAGCTTCTGGGTGTGAATAGATACCCACGCACTTCAGGCCTTACCTGAGCCCAGGTCGCCTCGCTATGCACTCCCTGGCCCTCCCCCAGGATGGCGCCCGCGCTGCAGGCAGAGCCACCATCTCCATTTGCGAGAGCGCACAGGTGTGCAGGGAGGGCCCAGGCTACACAGCTCAGGAGCTGTCCTCATCCAGGTGGGGTCCAGCCTGGGGGCCGCCTAGTCGGGGATGAGCTCATGGGCTGCAGGTGGAGGTCCCAGGGCCTCTCCTAGAGTCCTCCCTCCACGGAGGGCTGCCTGCCGAGGGTCAGAATTGAGGGCTGTGGCCTTTATCTGGTGTAGACAGGCTGTGTTGTGCAGAGCAATCAGTCTGTTTTGATCTTATGGATACTGAATTGCACAACTCAGCATTTCCGTAATTTGCATTTTCACATCCACTGGGGACAGTGAGAGTGCTGGGGATGGGAAGGGCGTGGAAAAATTTCACTTCTGCAGCTTTTGAGGAAAAAGTTAGAACAGTCAACATTAACAACAGCTTTAGCAGCCTAATGACAAAACCCTGCTATTTCAATGCTAATGCACGATTAAAATAGATTTTCATAGTCCAGAATTTTATATTCTTAGCTTGATGTATTTCAATGAGTGGGCTGGGACATGTTCAGGGGGTCTTTGTGGATTTGTGTCTTTTAAAATGAACTCTGTTCAGAGAAACACAGAAGAGATCAGGGCTTCCCCCTTGTGGCTGCTAGAAAACAAACACCTTCCATTTCTAAATGCTGCTCTGAAACAGTGGGGTCTAATAGTGGGGTCTTGTGACTGCTTTGCTCTCTTCAAATGTGTTGAGGATCCACAAAAGCTTTGGTTTATGCAGGAGGTACATATGTGCTTATATCCTGTAGATAGATAGTGCTTAGACATATGTGCTTATATACTGTAGATATTATATTGTGTTGGAAATCAAAACTTAATTTCCAGATATGTTTGTATTATTCTTTGAAAATTAATAATAGACCCATTACATTGCTGATGAGAATGCAAAATGGTGCAGTCCCTTGGAAATAGCGCGGCAGCCCCTTATACAGCCAGACATGAATTGATTGCCTTATACAGTCAGAGAGGCATCCATCACCTCTTACAGTCAGACATGCACTGGTCACCCACCCAGTGGGGATCTACAGCTAGTGATATGGAAGGGGGGAAGGGCAGTGCTGGGAATGGAAGGGCATGGGCCCTGGCTAGAGCTCCACCCCTGGGTCTGTGCTCCCAGACCTAGGTGAGGACGGGCACTCCTGCCTTCACGCTCAAATGTTGCATTTCCCAAAACCATCCTGGCCCATTACGCCCCCATCCTGTGCCTATAAAAACCCCAAGACCCTAGCAGGCAGACACACAAGTAGCTGGAAATCAAGAGGAACACGTTGGTGGAAGAACCCACAAGTGGCTGGATGTTGAGAGGCCATCGAGGGGAGCATGCGGTGGAAGAGCACACTGACAGACCCGGGCAGGCTGGCAGGGCATCCACCCGTGGAATGACGTGGAGTTTGGCCAGGGTGGTCAGAGGAGAGCCCAGGCCGCTGAGTGGCCCAACTCCAGGGGAAAACCACACCCTCCTGGCTCCCCCATCTGCTGGGAGCTACTTCCACTCAATAAAACCTTGCACTCATTCTCCAAGCCCACGTGTCCTCCAATTCTTCTGGTACACCAAGGCAAGAACCCCAGGATACAGAAAGCCCTCTGTTCTTGCGATAAGGCAGAGGGAATTGAGATAACACAAGCCGCCTACAGGTGGCTAAACTGAAAGAGCACCCTGTAACTTACGCCCACGGGGGCTTCAGCTGTAAACATTCACCCCTAGACTGTGCTGTGGGGTTGGAGCCCCACAGCCTGCGATCTGCATGTTCCCCCTAGAGGTTTGAGCAGCAGGGCACTGAAGAAGTGAGCCATACCCCCATCGCATGCCCTGCGAGGGGGATAAGGGAACTTTTCCCATTTCACTAGGTGCTTATCCAGGAGAAATGAAGACATACATAGACGCACACACAGACACACTCTTACAAGGGCATACAAATTCTTTATGTTCAGCATTATTCCTAATAGCCCCAAATTGGAAGCAATTCAAATCTCCATCCATTAGCGAGCAAACAAATTGTGGCATGTCTCAATCTACTCAGCCATAAAAAAATTTTAAAAATGTGAATACATGCAACATGAAACAATCTCAAAATCATTATGTCTGTAATATATAGAAAATGGCTATAATCAAAGAATTCAAGCAAAAACCAAATTTTTCAAATCAAGTAAAAGATATAAACAAAGAATTCAGAGAAAATGAAATGCGAATGGCCCGTAATCATATAAAAGAGGCTCAGCTTCAAAGAACTACAAAGTAGAGAAATACAAATTTAAACACAACATACCGAAAACTGCAACAGAGAGAAGTTTATAGCAGTCAGCATCTAAACTGAAAAAGAATAGAGAAAACAATGATACACCACAACCACGCAGAATTTATCCCAGGGATGCAAGACTGGTTCAACTTTCAAAATCGTAATGTAATCCATCACACCAAAAGGTTGATGAAGAAAAATCACATGATCATATCAATAAATGCAGGAAGAAAGCACTGGACAAAATCCAACATCCATTCACAGTAATAAAAAGAATTCCCAGCGCACCAGGAATGGAGGGCTTCTTCCTCAACCTGAGAAAGCATAGCCATAAACAATTACAGCTAACATCATAGCTAATGGTGAAGAACTAGAAGCTTTGTGAGAAGGTAAAAAATAAAGCAAGAATGTTCTCTCACCACCCTTTTTTAACATTGTACTGAAAGCTCTAGCTAATGCAATATAACAATGTAAGAACATAGAAAGTACACTAATTGGGGAGAAAGAAAAAAAACTATGTTTGTAGAGGACGTTATTGTCCTTGGAGAATATACAAGAGTCTATAAAAATATCCTGTAATGAATAAGCCATTATAGCAGTTACAGGATTCAAGGTTAATGTAAAAACAAGACAAAACAAAACAAAAACAAACAAAAAAAACCCCGGCAATTGCTTTTCTAAATACCTAGGTATAAATCTAACAAAATATATACAAGCTCTGTATGAGGAAAACTATTAAACTGTGTTAAAAGAAATCAAAGAAGAACTAAATAAATGGAGAGATATTTCATGTTTATGAATGGGAAGACTTGATAGTATCAGGATGTGAGTTTTTCCTAAGTTGGTCTATAGATTCAGTGCAATGGCAGTCAAAAGCACAGCTAGTTGTTTTGAAGACAATGGCCAATTGATTCTAAAGAGGCAAAGGACTACAATACCTAACACAATATTTTAGGAGGACAAAGTTGACAACTGACACTACCTAACTTCACGATATGATATAAAGCTACAGTAACCAAGATAGTGTGGTAGTAGCAAAAGAATAAGCAGAATAGAGAGCCCAGAAATGTAGAAACATAAATATTGTCAGCTGATCTTTGATGAAGGAGAAAAGGCAATAAAATAGTCTTTTTTTTTTTTTTTTTTTTTTTTTCCAGACGGAGTTTCACTCTTGTTGCCCAGGCTGGAGTGCTACGGTGCGATCTCAACTCACTGCAACCTCCGCTTTCTGGGTTCAAGTGATTCTCCTGTCTCAACCTCCCAAGTAGCTGGGATTACAGGCACCCGCCACCATGCCTGGCTAATTTTTTGTATTTTTAGTAGAGACGGGGTTTCACCACGTTGGCCAGGATGGTTTCAAACTCCTGACCTCAGGTAATCCACCCACCTCGGCCTCCCAAAGTGTTGGGATTACAGGCGTGAGCCACTGCACCCGGCCAAGATAGTCTTTTTCAACAAGGTGCTGGAACAACTGGACATCCACATATGAAAAATAAATTTACACACAGAACTTTCACAAAAATTAACTCAAAATGCATTACAGACTTAAATGTAAAATGCAAAACTGTAAAACTCCTAGATGATGATATTGGCAAAAATCTAGATTATCTTGAGTTTGGCAAGAACGTTTTTAGCTATAACACCAAAGGCACGATCTATGCAAGAAAAATTGAGATTCTGGACTTTATTAAAATTAAAAACTTCTGTGAAACACACTGTCAAGAGAATGAAAAGACAAGCCACAGTCTGGGGCAAAATAGTTTCAAAAGAGATATAAAGGACCATCAAACAAAATATACAAAAAAATTCCTAAAACTCAACAATAAAGAAACAAAGAACCCGATTTTTTTTTTCTTTTTAAAAAGCCAAAGACCGTAACAGACACCTCACCAAAGAAGATCTACAGATGACAGATAAGGATATGAGAAGGTCCTCCACATCATATGTCATCAGGGAAAAGAAATTAAAACAACAATGAGATACCACTACACACCTTCTAGAATTGCCAAAATCCAGAACATGGACACCACGCAAAAATATCGAGCAACAGGAACGCTCATTCATTGCTGCTGGGAATGCAAAATGGTGCAGCCACTTTGGAAGATAGTTTGATGATTTCTTACCAAACGACATAAACCCTTACCGTATGATTCAGCAATCACGCTCTTTGGCATTTACTCAAAGGAGTTAAATACATACTTTCACACAAAAAAACCTGCACACGGATGTTTGTTATGGCTTTATTCATAAGTGCTAAAACTGGAGAGCAACCAAGCTGTCCTGTAGCAGATAAACTGTAGTACACCCAGACAATGGAATATTATTCAGGGCTAAAAATAAATGGAACCATTTAGCCATGAAAAGACATAGAGGAATCTTACATGCATATTACTAAGTGGAAGGAGGAAATCTGAAAAGGCTAGATGCAGTATAAGACCGACATTCTGACATTCTGGAAAAGACAAAACTATGGAGGCTTTTATACCTTTCATAACAATGAACTCAAAATGGGTTACAGCTTTCAATGTAAAACACAGAACTATAAAACTCCTAGATGATGGTATAGTCAAAAATCTAGATTTTCTTGAATTTAGTGAGAATGTTCTACGCCCAGTTAATTGAGGGCTTTTTATCATAAAGTAAAAAGATCAGTGGAGGCAACGGGTTGGAAGAAAAGAGGGATGATGAATAGACAGAGCACAGAGGGTTTCTAAGGCAATGAAAATATTCCGTATGATACTGTAATGGTGGATACATGTCATTATACATTTGTCCATACCCACAGAGGTACAACACAAAGAGTAAATCCTAATGTAGACTGGGCTTTGGGTGATAATCATGGGTCAGTTTTAACAATTCACCTCTAGGAGGCGATGTTGATAATGGGGGAGGCTGTGCATGTGTTGGGGCAGGGGACATCTCGAATATCTCTGTGCCTTCTGCTCAAATTTGCTGTGAACCTAAAACTGCTCAAGAAGTAGTCTTTAAAAAGACAAACAAATAAAATCATACTTCCTCCCAGATTTTAGGGGTATGTTTGATTATTTTTATACTAAAACAAGAACAGAGATATTGAGTTGATGACAAAATTCAAATTTTTAAAAGAGTAAGTGGCACCGGCTAGGTGCGGTGGCTCATGCGTGTAATCCCAGCACTTTTGGAGGCTAAGTCAGGCAGATCCCTTAGCCCAGGAGTTCAAGGCTAGCCTGTGCAACATGGCGAAACCCCATCTCTAACAAAAAATATGAAAAATTAGTCAGGTTTGGTGGTGCGCTACTGGTAGCGCCAGCTACTCAGTGGGCTGAGGTGGGAATATCACCTGAGCCCAGGAGGTTGAGGCTGTAGTAAGCTATGATTGTGCCACTGCATTCCAGCCTGGGAAACAGAGTGATATCCTGTATCAAAAAACCTGGTGCCAAAATATTATTGCTTGCATTATTAATATTTGATTATAATGTTGCATCATACTAATATATAACTACCTACCTTCCTCGCCACATCTCTACAGGGAATCTGTTAAGTTTTATCTCTTTTTATAGGATTTACATATAGGTCTTATATTTAAGTGTTTAGTTCATTTTCATTTGATTTTTGTATATGGTGAGAAATTAGAGTCTAGTTTTATCCTTCTGCACATGGATGTTCAGTTTTCCCAGCACCATTTGTTGAAGAGACTGTCTTTTCCCCATTGTATGTTCTTGGCGCATTTGTCAAAAATAAGTTGGCTGTTGCATGGATTTATATCTGGGTTATTAATTTTGTCCTATTAGTCTATTTGTCTGTTTTAATGCCAGTACCATGCTAATTTGGTTACTATAGCTTTGTAGTATAGTTTGAAGTCAGGTAATGTGATGTGTCTGGCTTTGTTCTTTTCGCCCAGAATTACTTTGGATACTCAGGGTCATTTGTGATTTCATATATATTTTAAGATTGTTTTTCCTATTTCTGTGTAGAATATCATTGGCATATTGATAAGGATTGCATCAAACCAGTATTGTCATTTTAACAATATCAGTTCTTCCAATGCATGAGCATGGAATATCTTTCCATTTTTTTGTGTCTTCTTCATTTTCTTTCATCAGAGTTTTATAGTTTCCCTTGTTTAGATCTTTCAGTTCTTTGGTTTAATTGATTCCTAGTCATTTTATATTCTTTATAGCTATGGTAAATGGGATTGCTTTCTTGATTTCCTTTTGAGATTTTTTTGCTATTGGTCTATATATACTACTGATTTTTGTATGTTGATTTTGTATTCTGCAACTCTACTGAACTTGTTTTTTTTTTTTTTTTTTTTTTTTTTGAGACAGAGTCTTGCTCTTTCACCCAGGCTGGATTGCAGTGGCACTATCTCGGCTCACTGCAAGCTCTGCCTCCCGGGTTCACGCCATTCTCCTGCCTCAGCCTCCCGGGTGGCTTGGACTACAGGTGCCCGCCACTGCACCCAGCTAATTTTTTGTATTTTTAGTAGAGACGAGGTTTCACCGTGTTAGCCAGGATGGTCTCGATCTCCTGACCTCGTGATCCACCCGCCTCAGCCTCCCAAAGTGCTGGGATTACAGGCGTGAGCCACCGTGCCCAGCCCTGAACTTGTTTATCAGCACTAATAGTTTTTTGGTGGAGTCTTTATTTTTTTAAAATATAAGATCATGCCATCTGCAAACAAGGCTAATTTTACTTCTTCCTGTCCATTTGGATATTTTTTTCTTTTGCCTGATTTCTCTGTCCAGGACTTCCAGTATTATGCAAAATAACAGTGATGAAAGTGGGCATCCTTGTCTTGCTCCAGATCTTAAAGAAAAGGCTTCCAATTTTTACCTGTTCAATATGATGTTGGCTGTGGGTTTGTCGTGTATGGCCTTTCTTATTTTGAGGTATGTTCCTTCTATGCCCAGTTTTTTGAGGATTTTTTAAATCATAAAGGAGCATTGAATTTTATCAACTGCTTTTTCAGCATCTATTGAAATAATCATATGATTTTTGTTCTTGGTTCTATTAATGTGATTTGTCATGTTTATGAACTTTTGTATGTTGAATCATTATTGTGTCCCTGGGATGAGTCCAACTTGATCAAGATGAATGATTTTTTTAATGTGTTGTTGGATTCAGTTTGCTAGTATTTTGCTGAAGATTTTTGCATCTATATTTATCAATGATATTGGTCTGTAGTTTTCTTTTTTGTTATCATAGTGTCCTTGTCTGATTTTGGTATCAGGGTAACGTTGGCCTCATAGAATGAGTTTAGAAGTATTTCCTCCTCGTCAGTGTTTTGAAGAGTTTGAGTAGAATTGGTACCAATTCTTTATTAAATGTTTGGTAGAAATCAGCAGAGAAGCCCTCCAGTTCTAGGCTTTTATTTGATGGGAAACTTTTTATACAGCTTCAATCATGTTACTTGTTACTGATTTGTTGAGGTTTTCTATTTCTTCATGCCTCAATCTTTGTAGATTGCATATGTCCAGGAATTGATCCATTTCTTATAGATTTTACAAATTGTTGGTGTATATTTGTTCATAATAGCCTCTAATGATTCTTTGCATTTCTATGGTCCCAGTTGTTATGTGTCATTTCTTGTTTCTTATTTTATTTAGTTGGGTCTTCTCTCTTTTTTTCTTAGTTAATTGGGCAAAAGACTAGGTTTGTTGATTTTGTTTTTCTTTGCAAAAACGAACTTTTCATTTGTTGATCTTCTGTATTGTTATTTTAGTGTCAATTGGGCTACCCAAATGAGAAGGAACCAGAAAAACAATTCTGGTAATATGACAAAACAAGGTTCTTTACCACCCCCAAAAGATCAAACTAGCTCACCAGCAATGGATCCAAACCAAGAAGAAATCTCTGAATTGCCAGAAAAAGAATTTATAAGGTCAATTATTAAGCTCATCAAGGAGGCACCAGAGAAAGGTGAAGCCCAACTTAATTAAAAAAAAAAAGATACAAGCTATGAAGGGAAAAATCTTCAGTGAAATAGCATAAATAAAAAACAATCACAATTTCTGGAAATGAAGGACACACTTAGAGAAATGCAAAATATACTGGAAAGTCTCAGAAACAAATAGAAGAAAGAACATTAGAGCTCGAAGACAAGGCTTTCAAATTAACCCTACCTAACAAAGAAAAAAAAAGAATTTAAAAAAATGAACAAAGCCTCCATAAAGTTTAGGATTGCGTTAAATGACAAAACCTAAGAATAACTGGTGTTCCTGAGTAAGAAGAGAAATCTAAAAGTTTGGAAAACATATTTGAGGGAATAATTGAGGGAAACTTCCTTGGCCTTGCTGGAGATCTGGACATCCAAATACAAGAAGCTCAAAGACCACCCAGGAACTTTATTGCAAAAGGATCATCACCTAGGTACAAAATTATCAGGTTATTTAAAGTCAAGATGAAGGAAAGAATCTTAAGAGCTGTGAGGTAAAAGTATTGGGTAACCTATAAAGGAAAACCTATCAGATTAACAGCAAATTTCTCAGCAGAAACTCTACAAGCTAGAAGAGATTGAGGCCCTATCTTTAGCCTCCTTAAACAAAATAATTATCAGCCAATAATTTTGTATCCAGTGAGACTAGCTTCAAAAATGAAGGAAAAATACAGTCTTTTTCAGACAAACAAATGCTGAGACAGTTAACCACTACCAAGCCAGCACTATAAGTACTGCTAAAAGGAGCTCTAAGTCTTGAAACAAATCCTCAGAATACACCAAAATAGAACCTCCTTAAAGCATAAATTTCACAGGACCTGTAAAAGAAAATCACAGTGAAAAAAACCAAGGTACTCAGGCAGCAAATAGCACAATGTATAGAATAGTATGTCACATCTCAATACTAACGTTGAATATAAATGGCCTATATGCGCCACTTAAAAGATACAGAACGGCAGAATTAATAAGAATTCACCAACCAAGTATCTGCTGTCAAGAGACTCACCTAACACAGAAGGACTCAAATAAACTTAAGGTAAAGGAAAGGAAAAAGATATTCCATGCAAATGGACACCAAAAGTGAGCAGGAGTAGCCATTTTTATATCAGGCGAAACGAACTTTAAAGCAACAGCAGTTAAAAAGACAAAGAGGGACATTATATAATGATAAAAAAGACTTGTCCAACAGGAAAATATCACAATCCTAAATATATATGCACCTAGCACTGCAACCAAAATTTATAAAACAATTACTAATAGACCTAAGACATGAGACAGACAGCAACACAATAATAGTGGGGAAATTTAATACTCCACTGACAGTGCTAGAGAGGTCATTAAGACAGAAAGTCACAAAAGAAAAAATGCAGTTAAACTATACCTTAAAACAAATGGACTTAACAGATATTTACAGAACATTCTACCCAAGCAGAATATACATTCTATTCATCAGCACACATTCTCCAAAGTAGACCATGTGATAGGCCACAAAACAAGTTTCAATAAATTTAAGAAAATTGAAATTATATCAAATACTCTCTCAGACCACAGTGGGATAAAATTGGAAATCAACTCTAAAAGGAACCCTCAAAACCACACAAATACATGGAAATTAGATAACCTGCTCCTGAATGATCGTTGGGTCAACAATGAAATCAAGATGGAAATTAAAATTTTCTTTAAACTAAACAATAATAGTGACACAACCTATCAAAACCTCTGGGATACAGCAAAGGTGGTGCTAAGAGGAAAGTTCATAGCATTAAATGCCTACATTAAAAAGCCTGAAAGAGCACAGAGAGAAATCTAAAGTCACACCTCAAGGCACTTGAGAAACAAGAACAATTGAAACCGAAACCCAGTGAAGAAAAGAGATAACCAAGATCAGAGCAGAACTAAATGAAATTGAAACAAAAAAATACAAAAGGTAAATGAAACAAAAAGCTGTTTCTTTGAAAAGATAAATACAATTGATAGACCATTAGCGAGATTAACCAAGAAAAGAAGAAAGAAGATCCAAATAAGCTCAACTAAAAACAAAATGGGAGATATGACCACCAATACCACAGAAATATAAAAGGTCATTCAAGGCTACTATGAACACCTTTATGCATGTAAATTAGAAACCCTAGAGGAGATGGATAAATTCCTGGAAATATACAACCCTCCTAGGTTAAACCAGGAAGAAATAGAAGCTATGAACAGACCAATAACAAGCAGCAGGATTGAAATGGAAATTTAAAAAATGCCCACAAAAAAATGTCCAGGACCAGACAGATTCACAGCTAAATTTTATCAGACATTCAAAGAGAATTGGTACCAATCCCAGTGACATTATTCCACAAGATAGAGAAAGAGGAAATCCTCCATAAATCATTCTATGAAGCCAATATCACCCTAATACCAAAACCAGGAAAGGACATAGCAAAACAAGACATCCGCAGACCAATATCCCTGATCAACATAGATGCAAAAACCCTTAAGAAAATACTAGCTAACCAACTCTAACAGCATATAAAAAAGATAATCCACCATGATCAAGTGGGTTTCATACCAGGGATGCAGGGATGGTTTAACATATGCAAGTCTATAAATGTGATACACTACATAAACAGAATTTAAAACAAAAAATCACATAATCATCTCAATAGATGCAGAAAAAGCATTTGACAAAATCCAGCATCCCTTTATGATTAAAACCCTCAGCAAAATTGGCAAAGAAGGTACAAACTTTAAGGTAATAAAAGCCATCTATGACAAACCCACAGCCAACGTTGTACTGAACATGGAAACGTTGAAAGCATTCCCCCTGAGAACTGGAAAAAGACAAGGATGTTGAACACTTCCGTTCAGCATAGTACTGGAAGTCCTAGCTAGAGCAATCAGACAAGAGAAAGAAATAAAGGGCATCCAAATTGGTAAAGAGGAAGCAAACTGTCGCTGTTTGCTGATGATATGATTGTATACCTAGAAAATGCTAAAGACTCCACCAAAAAGCTCCTAGAACTGATACACAAATTCAGCAAACTTCCAGGATACAAAATTAACATACACAAATCAGAAGGTTTGCTATACACCATCAACAACCAAGCCAAGAATCAAATCAAGAACTCAACCCCCTTTACAATGGCTGCAAAAAATAAAATATTTAGGAATACACTTAACTAAGGAGGGGAAAGACCTCTACAAGAAAAACTACAAAACACTGCTGAAAGACATCACAGATGACACAAACAAATGGAAATGCATTCCATGCTCATGGATGGATAGAATCAATATTGTGAAAATGATCATACTGCCAAAAACAATCTACAAATTCAATGCAATTCCCATAAAAATACCACCATCATTATTCACAGAACTAGAAAAAAATCTTAAATTTCATATAGAATCAAAAAAGAGCCCACATACCCAAAGCAAGACAAAGGAAAAAGAACAAATCTGGAGGCATCACATTACTCAACTTCAAACTATACTATAAGGCCATAGTCACCAAAAAAGCATTGTGTGGGTATAAAAACAGGCACATAGACCAATGGAACAGAATAGGGAGCCCAGAAATAAAGCCAAATATTTACAGCCAACTGATCTTTGACAAAGCAAACAGAAACATACCATGTGGAAAGGACACCTTATTGAACAAATGGTGCTGGGACGATTGACAAGCCACATGTAAAAGAATGAAACTGGATCCTCATCTTTCACCTTATACAAAAATCAACTCAAGATGGAGAAAAGACTTAAATTTAAGACCTGAAACCATAACAATTCTAGATGATAACATTGGAAAAACCCTTCTAGATATTGGCTTAGGCAAAGACTTCCAAGAACCCAAAAGCAAATGCAACAAAAATAAATAGATGGGACTTAATTAAGCTAAAAAGCTTCTACAAAGCAAAAGAAATAATCAGCAGAGTAAATAGACAACCCACAGAGTAGGAGAAAATGTTCGCAATCTATACATTCGACAAAGGACTAATATCAAGAATCTACAACAAACTCTAACACATTAGCAAGAAAAAAATAAACAGTCCCATCAAAAAGTGGTCTAATGACATGAACAGACAATTCTCAAGAGAAGATATACAAATGGACAACAAACATTTGAAAAAATGTCCAACATCACTAATGATCAGGGAAATGCAAATGAAAACCAAAACGCAATACCACTTTACTCCTGTGAGAGTGGCCATAATCAAAAAAATAAAAAAAATCGATGTTGGCATGGATGAGGTGAAAAGGCAACACTTTTACACTGCTAATGGGAATGTAAACTAGTATAACCACTATGGAAAACAGCTTGGAGAGTCCCTAAATAACTAAAAGTAGGAATACCATTTGAACCAGCAATCCTACTACTGAATATCTACCCAGAGGAAAAGAAGTTATTATATAAAAAGATATTTGCACATGCATGTTTACAGCAGCACAATTCACAATTGCAAAAATATGGAACCAGCCCAAATGCCCATCAATCAATGAGTGGATGAAGAAATTGTAATATATATATATATTATATAAAATATATATAATATGTATATTATACATAAAATATATATATATTATATGTGTGTATATATGTATACACACACACACACACATCATGGAATACTACTCAGCTATAAGAATAAAATAATGGCATTGCAGCAACCTGGATGGAATTTGAGACTATTATTCTAAGTAAAGTAACTCAGGAATGGAAAACCAAACATCATATGTTCTCAATCATAAGTGGGAGCCAAGCTGTGAGGATGCAAAGGCATAAGAATTACACAATGGGCTTTGGGGCTTGGGGAAAGTGTGGGAGGGGGGTGAGGGATAAAAGACTACACATTGGGTATGGTGTACACTGCTTGGGTGATGGGTCAAACAAAATCTCAGAAATCACTACTAAATAACTTTCATGTACCCAAATACCACCTGTTCCCCAAAAACCTATTGAAATAAAAAAATAAACAAAAGACATTGAGTTGGGGGAAAAATTTTTTATGAGCTTCGTGCAAAACAGTTTGTGGGGAGGAGTGTTGTGGATATGACAGTCTGTTTCTCTTACCATCGACTTGAATTTTTTTTCACTTCCCTGTGGTAGACCATTAGCGAGCTTAACCAAGGCTACTATGAACTGTCTCATCCTAGTGTCTGAGTTCTGAGATATTGCTAGTGATCATCTCTCAGTGCTATACATTTGGTTTTGGTTTTCTGTGGGAGGAGGGTTGAGTGAAACCATCGTGTTTATGCTGCCATTTTGAAACTGGAAGTCCTAAACTTATTCAGGAGACGGTATGGCATGAGGCTTAGGGTAAAGGATCTGGGAGATATCTTTTTCTGGTTCTGATGGGTAAATGTGTCAGATAATATTATGCCTGAGAACAATTAGAATAAAAAATTGTCTGATGAGCTGGAGAGCTGCTAAGGTGGCCTGGTCTTCAAGGGTTAAGATCTCAAAGAAAAGGAAACAGAGAAAATGAGCCAACAGTCTGCAGCCATTCTTCCCTCTAAACGTTTGCTGGTTCTTAAAGCAAGGGGGTGATGGAGAGCCTACGCCCTCAGAAAGGCTAGCAGGGTCTTCAGATGTCTCATTTGACTGGAGAGACATACATTGATATTTGGGACTGCCAAGTCAGGCAGGTCTAAAGGACCCAGATCCTGGCAAGAAATGACAGAGAAGTTGCTAAATTTTTAAGATATGCAGGCATGAGGCAAAGAAACTAAACAGAAGAAGAGAATTTTACCCAAAACAAAGAGAATTTTAGGCAGTGTATCTATTTTTTTTTTTTTTTTTGAGACAAAGTCTCACTCTGTTGCCCAGGCTAGAGTGCGGTGGCGTGATCTTGGCTCACTGCAACCTCCGCCTCCTGGGTTCAAGTGATTCTCCTGTCTCAGCCTCCTGAGTGGCTAGGATTACAGGTGCATGCCACCATGCCTGGCTAATTTTTTTTTTTGTATTTTTATTAGAGACCAGGTTTCTCCATGTTGGCCAGCCTGGTCTGGAAGTCCTGACCTCAGGTGATCCACCTGCCTCGGCCTCCCAAAGTGCTGGGATTACAGGCATGAGCCACCACACCTTGCCGGTGTATCTATTTTTAATGCTGCATAACAAATTGTCACACATGTAATGGCTTGCAAACCTGCAAAAACACGTTTTCTGTGGGTTAGGGGTCCAGGCATGGCATGCCTAGGTTCTGTGCTCAAGGTCACCAGGCTGAAATCGGGGGGCTGCATTCTCATCTGGAGCTTGGAGTCCTCATCCAGACTTACTCAGAGGGTTGGCAGAACTCAGTTCCTGGCCATTTTAGGACTGTGGTCCTGGCTGTCTTTCGGGGGATTACTTCCAGCTTCTAGAAACTGCTCTCAAGTCCATGCCATGTGGCCCCTTGTGTCTCCAAAGGCAGAAACAGATAATTCCCTTTGTTTGGAATCTCTTTGAATTCAGAAAGGACTGAGTCATTTTCAAGAGCTCAAGTGACTAGGTCATGCCTACCTGGTTCATCTCCCTTTTGATTAACACGAAGTCAACTGATTATCAACATAGTTGTGGAAGTGATAACACATATTCACACAAGTTCTTCCTATATGAAAGGGGAGGGGATTAGACAAGGCAGATACACCAGTGAGTGGGAATCTTGGGGGTCATCTTAAAAATCTGCCTACCACAGGCAATCTAATGGTACTGAGGAGAAAAATAAAATAGAATCCAGGACCCACCAAGAAGGAGGAGGCCTAAGAAAATACCCCAGTGTTTCCCTCTGAGCTCTAGGGAACTGAGTCCTAGGAGTGGGAATAATTCAGTGGTAGATGGAGTCATATAAGAATGACTACCCAAACTGGAATCACTTCAGTCTTTTATTAAATTAAAGCTCCTATCCTATTTACCTACCAAAGGGCTAGGTTGAACCCTCTCTGGAGGAAGATAATGTTATCCAGAGTTGCCACAGCTGCATATACAATGTTCAACATTGAGTAAAAAATTAACAGGCATATCAAGAATCAGGATAAAAAACAGAGACAACAGAAACATAGTCAAAGAAGCTCCTGGTATTTAATTTATCAGACATGGACTTCAAAATAATCATGATTGATAGAATCAAGAAAGATAATGACATGAGAGAGGACATCACCACAACACAGGGATCTATAAGGTAGAACCAGTTCTAAAACTTATATGGAAAAGCACGGGCTCTCAAACAGCTAAAACAATCTTGAATAAAAATAAAGTGAAAAGAGTCACTCTAGCAGCTGTTAAGGCTTATAATATAGCTACAGTAATCACGACGGTGTGATATTCAGAAAGGACAGACACATAGACCAATGGACTAGAGCAGAAATCGCAGAGGTAGAGACACGCACAAATAGGCTCCACTGATTTCCGACAAAGGTGTAAAAGCAAATCAATCAGGAAAGAATTGTCTTTTCAACAAATAGTGCTGGAGCCATGGTACTACTACAAAACAAATTAATCTTGACTTAAACCTCCCATCTTATGCAAAAATTAATTCAAAACAGATTACAGTCTTAAAAGCAGAAACCCTAACGCTTTTAGGGAAAAAAAACTTAGGAGAATAATATTTGGAATATTGGGTTAGGCAAAGAGTTCCTAGACGTGACACCAAAAGCAAAACCCATAAAGGGAAAAAAATAATACGCTGGAACTCACCAAAATGAGAAAAATTTGCTCTGCAAAACTCATGTAAAAAGGGTGAAAAGACAAGCTACAAATTATGAGAAAACTATTTGCAAACCACATATGTGACAAAAGATGAGTATCTAAAATATATAAAGAACCCTTAAAACTCAAAATTAAAAAAGCAAACAATTCAATTAGAAAATGGGCAAAGAAAATCCATACAATCGTCATAGTCAAAAAAAATCAACGGGCAAAGAACACAAACAGGTATTTTACTCAAGGGATAGAAAAGTGGCAAATAAGCACATGAAACAATGTTCAACTTCCTTAGCTGTTAGGGAAATGCAAATTAAAATCACAATGAGTTATCACTATATACCTATCAGACTGGCTAAAATTTAAAAATAGTGAGAACACCAAAGCTGGCAAGGATGCAGAGAAACTGGATCACTCATATGTTGCTGGTGGAAATTTAAAATGAAACAGTCACTGAAAAATGGTTTAGCTATTTTTCATAAAACTAAAGATACAATTTCCATAGGACCCACTATTTGCATTCCTGGTTATTTATCTCAGGAAAAGGACATTTATGTTCATGCAAAAACCTGTACACAAATGTTCATGATAGCTTTATTCATAATAGCCCAAAACTGGAAACAACTCAGATGTTATTCAATAGGTGAATGATTCAACAAATTGCACTGTACCCACACCATGAAATACTTCTTAATATTAACAAGGAAGGAACAGACTGTTGATTCGTGCAACAATTTGCATGAGGCTCACGAGAATTATGCTGAGTGCAAAAGGCCAGTACCAAAAGAATACATACATGTCTTAGTCGTTTTGCACTGCAATAAAGGAATATCTGAGGCTGGGTAATTTATAAAGAAAAGAGGTTTATTTGATTCATGGTTCTGCAGGCTGTACAAGATGAGGGCCTTGGGTTGCTTCCACTCATGGCAGGTGGTGAAGGGGAGCTGACATGCGCAGAGATCACATGGGGAGAAAGGAAATGAGAGAGAGAGAGGTGGAAGGTGCCAGGCTCTTCATAATAACCAGCTCTCAAAGGAATTAATAGCGCCTTAAGGGAAGGCATTAATTTATTCATGAGAAATTCACTCCCATGACCCAAATACCTCCCATTAGGCCCCACTTCCAACATTGGGCAACAAATTTCCATATGAGGTTTGGAGGGGACCAACATCCAAGCTGTAGCAATACTGTGTGACTCCATTCATGTAATATTCTTGAAATGAGAAAATGCTAGAAATACAGATCCAGATTATTTGTTGCCAGGGATAAGGACGAAGGGGTGATTATAAAGAGAAACATGAGAGATTCTTGCAGTCATGGAACTGTTGTGTTAGTGAATATACACAGCCCTACAAGTGTGATAAAATTGCATAGAACTAAATATACACACCCACACATACAGGCGGTGGCTCAAGCCTGTAATCCCAGCATTTTGGGAGGCCAAGGCTGGCGGATCACGAGGTCAGAGATCGAGACCATCTTGGCTAACACGGTGAAACCCCATCTTTCCTAAAAATACAAAAAATTAGCCCTGCGTGGTGGCGGGCGCCTGTAGTCCCAGCTACTCAGGAGGCTGAGTCAGAATGGCGTGAACCTGGGAGGTGGAGCTTGCAGTGAGCTGAGATGGCGCCACTGCACTCCAGCCTGCAGAGGGAGACTCTGTCTCAAAAAAAAAAAAAAAAAAAAAAAAAAAAGCATGTTTTTTATATACAGCATAAAATGTGTTAAACAAAAATTATGGGAGGCTATTGTTTTGGACTGAGCTTCTGCACTAGGCCCCAGTAGACCAAACCAAATCAAACCAAAACAGAGTCATTCATGCTGAATGACACATGATCAAAATGACACTTTGAGAAAGCAGATATTATAGAGTCTCAAATCAGTTTTTCCTAAAAACAGAAGCTTCTGGTCTACCTCAGTCAGTGTAATAAAGAAGTCACTTCTCCTTATCTCTTACCAAAAAAGGTAAGTTGAAGTAACCTGACATTAGCCAATCAGCTTTTTATTCCCCCTATTGTTCCGTTTCCTTGTTCTCACCTATTGCCAGTGGGAGCTTTGATTCTATTTTGTAGAATGGAGGCTGCGCTTATTTATGAATTGAAAAAAAAAAACCAACTTTTAATTTGTAATTTTGTCTTTTGACAAGTTGAATCTTATTTTTAATCCAGTCCAACAATCTCTGGCTTTTGGTTGGACTGTTAAATCTATTCACATTTAATGGTGTTACTGATAGAGTTGGATTTCCATCTGCTATTTTACTTTCCGTTCTTTCTCTCTCTCTCAGTTTACTTGTTCCTATATAGATTCTTCTTTTGCATTAAGTGAATATTTTCTAGGGTAACATTTTAATTTCTTTAATGATTTAGCTTTTTTTTAGTAGTTGCTCTAGGGTCTGCAACGTACATCTTAACTTGTCAACATAGATTGATACTAACAAAATTCCAGTGTGATATAGAAAATTTACTCCTCTGTAGTTCAATTCCCTCACCCAAGTTTTGTGTTACTTTGTTATGTATATTATTTCTAAAGGTGTTACAAACTCGACAATGCATTGTTGTCATTGTTTTTATAATTTCATGTCTTTTAAAGAATCTCAGAGAAGAGAGAAGAGCTAGTATGTATTTATAGAGTTTGCTCTGTTATTCTTCTTATTAGACATTTTGAATTCTCTTCATTTCCCCTGTGGATTCAACCTCCTATATGGCGTCAATACTCAAGACAGCTTTGTTTTCTGTCTCCTCCTTTGTGTTGTTATTGTCACATAGATTACATTTTTGTATACGATAAACCTGAAGTGTAATTAGATGCATATTGTTCTATATGATTGCTTGCTAAATCAGTCAAGTGAAAAAAGGAGAAGAAATATGCAATTACACTGTCTTGTACAATTATCTACATAATTACCTTAATCAGTGCTCTTGTTTTCTTAATGTAATTTTGATTTCATACTTGGTCTCACTTGCTTTTAGTCTGAAGAACATCTTTTAGTATTTTCTTATGGCAAGTCTGCTAGAAGGAAATTATCTTAGTGTTTATCTTAGAATACATTTATTTTTATTTCAGAGACATTTTTCCAAACATGATATTTTATTATTGACAACTTTTCCCCTCCCTAGCATTTCAAATTTGTTATTCCACTTCCTTCTGGCATTGATTTTCTTGTTCTGATGGGAATTCCACTGTTATCCTTATTGAGGGGAACTTGTATATGATGAGTCATTTCTCCACACTACTTTTACAATGTGTTTTGGTCTTTATTCGACATTTTGATGATAAAGTGTGTGGATCATCTTGTGTTTACCCTATTTGGATTTTGTTGTGTTCCAGGATGTGTATATTACTTTTTTCAGGTTTTATATGAACTGATCTATTTTAGCTTAAAATAATAGTAAAATAATTTTCAACCACCAAGCTATTAGAGGGGCAAAATGAAATATATAAAATTCTTGATTAGTTTTTTAAATGACAAGAATGAAGATAATACAAGTAGGGCAAGAGGGAAGCCAATGGTAAGATGATAAAAATAAACCCAAATACATATCAAAATATATTTAATATAAATAGATAAATTATCTAGTTAAAAGACAAACATTGCTAGACTGGATCGAAAGAAATAAAACAACATAAAACTAAACAAAGCACTTTCTGCTTTCCATTGGGAAAGAATGAACATGAACTGTTGGAAAAGATAGACCAAATATTAACCAAAAGAAAGTTGGCTTATTTATACTAATACTGTATATCAGACAGAGTACCCTCTAAATTATGATACATTACTACAGGCAAAGAATCATTTCATAATGTCAATAGGGTCAATCTCCAGGAAGGTATAACAACATAAACGTTTATGTACCTAATAATATAGCTTCAAAATATGCAAAATGAAAAGCTCCTGCAAGGTTCCCCAGGGAAGTTATCACAAAGTTACCTCATTGCTGATGAGCAGGTGCGGTACTGTTGAGCAGATGGAAAAGGGGCAAGTGCTTTGTCACAAAAAGGAGCTGGATTAGGGCCAGATAGCTCAATAGATATAAGCTGATACTGTTTTTGATTAAAAAAAAAAGTTAAGTGGAAGGACTGGTGTCTGTTAAAAATTGAATGTTCAGTGTGGATAAACAGAGTGTCCTGATAAAATATCCAACTTCACAAATGATGCAGATTTCTTCTGGGTGGCAAAATGCATGCAATTCTGTGAGGCAATTCTGCTGTAAGCCAATTAAAAGATGGCAGGGGAGCCTTGGTTACATTTTTGCATTAAGGAAATAAGTAATCCTAACTCTACGTATTCAAAGATAACTATGAGCAATCAGTAACAAAACAATAAAGAGCCATTGTGTATTATTCCCACAGACATTGGCTTGATCTGCTGCCACAACTGAAAAAGCCAAAAACATCTGGCCAAGCACCATAATGAAGTCAATTTTAGAAACAAAGTGAGAAATATAAGCTTGTATAAAACCATGATACAGCTGAATGCTAAGTTCTGCATATGCTTTCCATCACCATACATCCAGGGACAAAGAAGACAAAGAAGACCCAAGGACAAAGAGCTGTAACAATTTAGGGAATATTATAAAAGACTTTACTTAAAAACAATTGGACTCTTTAGTCTGCACAGGTTAAAAGAATAGGGTAGAATCTGTAAAACCATGGAGGTTATAATCAGGAAAAATCCAGACTCCATTCAATCCTGGTACATGGAGTAGTTTCCTGTGGCTGCCAAATTACCACAAAATTAGTGGCTTAACCACAATAAAAACATATTGTCTTTGAGTTCCGTAGGAGAGGAGCATGGGTCTCATGAGGCTAAAATCAAGGTATCAGCAGGGCTGGTTCCTTCTGAAGGCTCAGAAGAGCATTTTTTCCTGAATTTTTTAGTTTCCAGAGGCTGCCTCTGCACCTTGGCTCATGGCCCCGTGGCCATCTTTGGCTGGCAGCAGCAGGTTGAGATCTCACATGGTCTCACCCTCACCTCTCCTACCTCTCTCTTCTACTTTTGATTACACTGGGCCAGCAGAGATAATCCAGGACATTCTCCTCAGTTTAAGGTTGGCTGATCAGAGACCTTAATTGTATCTGCAACCTTAATTCTCTTTGGCATAAAATATGACTATGCACACCTTCGTAGGATTAGCATGTGGATATCTTTGTTGGCGGGGATTATCCTGCTCATCACAATATACAAAAGCAGTGAGTAACAATACCCTGAGGTCTGAAAGTAGCAGTGTGGTGTTTTGTTTTTTAGGACAAATAAAGGAGGTACAATTTTTTCAGCAGGTGATACTGGCTGAAAATATACTTAGCTTAAAAACATCACGGATGATAAATGCTTGACAGACCAGCAAAGGATGCCAGAGATTCTGGGGATGCATTCTTAAACTTTTATGCTTTCTTTTTCTCATTTACAAGAATCATATAAATATTTAAATAGAAATAAGAAAAATGGTGGGAAGAGTCAAGATGGCTGACTAGGTGCAGCCAGGAAGAGCTTATTCCATGGAGAGACCAGACCATCAAGAAGACTGCCACACTCTGAGTAGATCTTTGGGAGGAAGGCATTGAGAGTGGACAGAGGGAGGACACAGCCTCTGGGCTGAATGGGAAGGAAACTGCAAACTTTGCGTGGGGCTGCAAAGCACCAGGACTAGTTCCTGGCCCTAAGCAGCTCCTGGGGAAGGGGCAAGTTAAATAGGCATCAAGTGGTCCACTCCTGCCACAGACCTCCAGAAGCCTACCTACAGGAGAACCCATGACCTACATGGACGTTAGAGCTGGCAAGGAGAGCTGCTTGGAGAGTTGCTAGGAACAGCACTTCCGCCTGTATGAAGCCCAGAGGATTTGGCACGGGAACATCTGCAGTGGAGCAAGCCCAGGGGTACGCATCCTGGAAGGCTCACTGTGCCTGTCTAGCTGGCTTGGGTCTTTGTCGATTGTCAGACCTGGACAGAATATCTTTCTAGTGGGACAGGGCCAGTCTGATCTGAGCACCCCTCTGCCTGCCAGCCTCTCCAGGGTCCCTGCGTATCTGCACCTGCATTTAGCACAGCCTGAGATGCCCAATCCATGCACTTCCCACTGGCTACTGCCATTGCTCCTTTACTAGCAGACCCCACTTAACAATCAGAGAACTTCTACAAACACGCCACTGCCAGCATGCAGCAACCTGCAGCCCTCCCCACTGCTTTGTCAGGGCACACTCACCCACAGCCTCCCCCCAACTGCTTTGCTGAAGTGCTCACGCATGGACCACACCATTCCACAGCCACCAGTGTGAGCACATGGACCACACAGCACCACAGCTCTGCTCTGCTTTTGAGATGCAAAAATCATACAAAAGATCAACAAATCCAAAGGTTGTTTTTTTGAAAGATAAATAAGATTGATTGACTGCTGGCTAGACTAATGAAGAAAAAAGAGAGACACTCCAAACAAACGCAATCAGAAATGACAAAGCAGACATTACCACCAACCCCACAGAAATACCAAAGACGCTCAGAAACTATTCTGAACACCTCTATGCACACAAATCTGAAAACCTAGAAGAATTAAATAAATTCCTAGAAACATACAACCTTCCAAGATTGAACCAAGAAGAAATTAAAGCCCTGAACAGATCAATAATGAATTCTAAAATTGAATCAGCACTTTGGGAGGCCAAGGAGGGTGGATCACTTGAGGTCAGGAGTTCGAGAACAACCTAGCCAACATGGTAAAACCCCGTCTCTACCAAAAATACAAAAATTAGCTGGGCATGGTGGCATGCACCTGTAGTCCCAGTTACTTGGGAGGCTGAGGCAGGAAAACTGCTTAAACTTGGGAGGCGGAGGTTGCAGTGAGCTAGTGAGCTGAGATTGTGCCACTGCACTCCAGCCTGGGTGACAGAGTGAGACTCTGTCTCAAAAAAATAAAAATAAAAATAAAAATATAAAAAAAGAAAAAGAGAAAAAGAGTAAAATTGAATCAGTAATAAAAAAAATCTACCAACCAGAGAAAGCCCTGGACCGGATGGATTCGTAGCTGAATTCTACCAGATGTATAAAGAAGAGCTGGTAGCAATCCTACTGAAAGTATTCTGAAGAATTGAGGAGGAGGGATTCCTCCTCCCTAGCTCATTCTATGACGCCAACATCATTCTGATACCAAAACCTGGCAAAGGCACAACAAAAAAGAAAACTTCAGGCCAATATCCCTGATGAACAGAGGTGCAAAAATCCTCAAAACATACTAGCAAACAAAATCCAGCAGCACATCAAAAAGCTAATCCACCACGATCAAGTAGGCTTTATTCCTGGTATGCAAGGTTAGTTCAACATACACAGATCAATCAATAAATGTGATCAATCACATAAACAGAACTAAAAACAAAAGCCTCATGATCATCTCAGTAGATGCAGAAAAGGCTTTCAATTAAATTCAACATCCTTCGTGTTAAAAACCCTCAACAAACTAGGTATTGAAGGAACATATCTCAAAATAGTAATAAGAGCCATCTATGACAAACCCATGGCCAACATCACACTGAATTGGCAAAAGATGGAAGTATTCTCCTAGAGCCAGAACAGGACAAGGATGCCCACTTGCATCACTGCTATTCAACGTGGTACTGGAAGTCCTCGCCATTGTAATCAGGCAAGAGAAAAAAAAACAAAAGGCATCCAAATAGGAGGAGAGGGAGTCAAACTGTCTCTCTTCACAGATGATATGATTCTATACCTAGAAAACCCCATAGTCTCTGCCCAAAGAATCATGGATATGATAAACAACTTCAGCAAAGTTTTAGGATATAAAATCAATGTACAAAAATCAGTAGCATTTCTATATATGAATAATGTCCAAGCTGAGAGCCAAATCAAGAATACAATCCCAGTCACAATAGCCCCCAAAGGAATAAAACACCTAGGATTACAGCTAACCAGGGAGGTGAAAGAGAATTGAATGCAAACACTGCAAAGAAATCAGCAATGACACAAACAAATGGAAAAACATTCCATGGCTCATGGACTGGAAGAATTAATATTGTTAAAATGGTCATATAGCCCAAAGCAATTTACAGATTCAATGCTAGTTCTATCAACTACTGATGACATTTTTTACAGAATTAGAAAAAAACTATCCTAAAATTCACATGGAACCAAAATGAGCCCAAATAACCAAAAAAATCCTAAGCAAGAAGAACAAAGCTAGAGGTGTCACACTACCTGACTTCAAATTATACTACAAGGCTACAGTAACTGAAACAGCATGGTAGTGGTACAAAAACAGACGCATAGAGCAATGCATCAGGTTATATAACCCAGAAATAAAGCTGCACATCCACAACGATCTGATCTTTGACAAAGCTGATAAAAAAAAAAAAAAGTAATGGAGAAAGGCCTCCTTATTCAGTAAAAGGTACTGAGATAACTGGTTAGCCACATGCTGAAGATTAAAACTGGACTCCTTCCTTACACCATATACAAAAATCAACTCAAGATGCATTAAAGACTTAAATGTAAAATCTAAAATGATAAAAACCCTAGAAGAAAACTTAGGAGATACTGTTCTGGACTTAGACCCTGGCAAAGCTTTCAAGACAAAGACTCAAACATCAATTGCAACAAAACCAAAAACTGACAAATGGGACCTAAATAAACTAAGGAGCTTCTGCACAGGAAAAGAAACTATCAACAGAATAAACAGAGAATCTGCAGAATGGGAGAAAATATTTTCAAACTGTGCATCCGACACAGATCTAATACCCAGAATCTGTAAGAAACGTAAATCAACAAGCCCAAAACAAACGGCCCCACTAAAAAATGGGCAAAGGACATGAACAGGTAATTCTCAAAAGAAAACATACATATGGCCAACAGGCGTATGAAAAAATGCTCAACATTAGTAATCATTAGAGAATTGCAAATCAAAACCACAATAAGATACCATCTCACACCTGTCAGAATGGCTATTATTAAAAGTCAAAAAATAACAGATGCTAGTGAGGTTGTGGAGAAATGGAGACACTTATACACTTCTGGTAGGAATGTAAATTAGTTCAGCCACTGTGGGAAGCAGTTTGGAGATGTCTCAAAGAACTTAAAACAGAACTACCATTTAACCCAGCAATCTCATTAGTGGATATATACCCAAAGGAATAGAAATCATTCCACCATAAACACATATGCACACACACATTCATTGCAGCATGGTTCACAATAGTAACAACATGGAATCAACCTGCATGCCCATCAGTGGTGGAGGGGATAAAGAAAATGTGCTACAGTGCACCATGGAATACTATGCAGCCATGAAAAGAATGAAATCATGTCCTTTGCAGCAACATGAATGGACGTGAAGGCCATTATCCTAAGTGAATTAACAGAGGAACAGAAAACCAAATACTGCATGTTCTCACTTATAAGTGGGAGCTAAACATTGGGTACACATGGACACAGAGAGGGGAACAATAGACACTGGGGCCTACTGGAGGGTGGAGGAGGGGAGGGTGAGGATCAAAAACTATCAGGTACTATGCATATTACCTGGGTGATGAAATAACCCATACACCAAACCCCTGTGTCACACAATTTACCCAGGTAACAAACCTACGCATGTACCCCCTGAACCTAAAACAAAAATTGAAAAGAAAAATAAGAAAAGGAAAACATTCCACCATGAATACTTACTTCAGCTTTAATGTTGCTTTGAATCTTTTCCATATACAAACATTTTTTTTTTTTGAGACAGCCTTACTCTGTCCTCCAGGCTGGAATGCAGTGGCACGATTTCAGCTCACTGCAACCTCCGCCTCCTGGGTTCAAGCGATTCTCCTACCTCAGCCTCCTGAGTACCTGGGACTACAGGTGTGCACCACCATGCCCAGCTAATTTTTGTATTTTTTTTTTTAGTAGAGATGGGGTTTCACTGTAGCAGGACAAGCCACAGACAAAACTCCTCAGAAACTGAGTTAAAGAAAGAAGGGGTTTATTCGGCTGGGGGCATCGGCAAGAATCCTGTCTTAAGAGCCAAGCTCCTCGAGTGAGCAATTCCTGTCCTTTTTAAGAGCTCACAACTCTAAGGGGGGTGCATGTGAGTGAGTCGTGATCGATTGAGCAAGCAGGGGGTACGTGACTGGGGGCTGCATGCACCGGTAATTAGATCGGAACAAAACAGGATAGGGATTTTCACAGTGCTTTTCTATACAATGTCTGTAATCTATAGATAACATAACCTATTAGGTCAGGGGTAGATCTTTAACTACTAGGCCTAGGGTGTGGCGCCGGGCTGTCTGCTGGTGGATTTCATTTCTGCCTTTTAGTTTTTACTTTTTCTTTCTTTGGAGGCAGAAATTGGGCATAAGACAATATGAGGGGTGGTGTCCTCCTTTATCACCATGTTGGCCAGGATGGTCTCAATGTCTTCACCTCATGATCTGCCCACCTTGGCCTCCCGAAGTGCTAGGATTATAGGCGTGAGCCACTGCAACCAGCCTACAAACATCATTTTTTTTTTTTTTTTTTTTGAGACGGAGTCTCGCTCTGTCGCCCAGGCTGGAGTGCAGTGGCGCGATCTCGGCTCACTGCAAGCTCCGCCTCCCGGGTTCACGCCATTCTCCTGCCTCAGCCTCCGGAGTAGCTGGGACTACAGGCGCCCGCCACCACGCCCGGCTAATTTTTTGTATTTTTAGTAGAGACGGGGTTTCACCATGGTCTCGATCTCCTGACCTCGTGATCCGCCCACCTCGGCCTCCGAAAGTGCTGGGATTACAGGCGTGAGCCACCGCGCCCAGCCCAAACATCATTTTTATATCTATACACAGAATAAATACATGCTCACCTCCTTTTTCTCCTCATGTATGAAACAAGCATTTTCTGTTACTCCCAAAGTGTTGCGATTAAATTTTTAAGTGTGTGCCGGCTGTTAGCTGCAGTCACGATGTGAGCAGAGAGTGAAGCCATGGCCTGAAGTGTCCACAGGTGTGTGCACAAAGCCCTGTGGTGTGCATGGGATGGGGTCTGGAAGGGCGTGGGGCAGGGACAATGCTGGGCTGGCCTGGGCCATCAAGTCCTGGCAGGGAACTGCGAGGTCTCTGAGAACTGTAAAGGCCAGCGTGGTCTGGCAGGTTGTCAGGAGGGTAAGTGGGTCAAAGGAGGAGGACAGAACATATGGCATTTGGCTGTGTGTGAGTCAGATCTAGAAATAACATGTAGACTCTGTTATGTGGGCCTCTATTGGACCCTTGTCCCAGGTCCAGCATGTACCAGGTCAGCCCTCAGAAGGAAGGGGCCTGCTGTGGAAGGAGTGCAGGGGAAGGGGGCCGCGCTCCGCTCCTGCGCAGAGCCCTGGGGTGGCCTAAGCCCCAAGGAGAAGGCACATGGTGTGACTGTGAGCACTCAGGACTGAAAGTCCAAGGCCCAGAAGCAGTTGTTTTCCCCAAAGCTTGGGATGGATGGGAAGCAGCAGCGGAGCCTTGTATCTGGCAGGTACATCCCGGAAGGCAGTTTGGAGACCAGATGATGTGGAGGATGCGAGGGCCATCCTGGATGCCTCAGCTCTGCAAATACCCTGAATAGACATGACTTGGAGGTGTGGGATTCTGTCTCGGCCCTCCCAGCAGGAAAGGGACTCGGAAGAGAAGCAATCTTGATTCACAATAGCCATGTCCTTTTTCTTGTATATCTGGTTTGTGAACTGAGGCTCGTATCCACTGAGGCTCTTGTTCCCTCCCTTCCCCCAGCTGGTTCGTGACCTTAGCTCTTTGACCCCTTGGCTTAGGGAGGCCTGGGGTTGGCCTGAGCAATGAAACCCCTTGTTAGAGTTGGCCCAGGGAGCCGTCACGGCCATCACCCTCACTGTGGGTTCGTTCGGACTCCACCCCGTTGCTTCCCAAGGTGGAATGCAGGTGCCTTTCAGTGACGGTTAAAGCACAGCAAAGTGGCAGAAATTTTAGGTGAGAGGGAAAGGTGAGGCCAAGGAAGGGAAAGAGAGGATGGGGGTGTGGCGTTGGCCCCCCAGGACTCACAACATGATGAAGCTTCCAGATGTAGCACATAAAAATATAGGGCGCCCAGTTAAATCTGAAGTTCAGATAAAGAATGAACATTTTTTAGTATAAGTCAGTCCAAATATTTGCAGGGGATATACACTGAAAAATTATTTATTAGGTACCTAAAGTTCAGATTTCACTGGGTGCCCTGTGTTTTATCTGGTGACCCTACACAATCAAGTCCTCTCCACTTCCTTAGAGAAGGGCCAGGAACCAAGCTCTCAGAACCTCCTGGCCAGACACCAGAGTGTCACCAAAGGGCCCCTGAGGGGCTCTGCAGCAACACGGGGCATTTTATTCCTGCAGAGGGTGAAACAAAATGGTGTTTTATATTTTTAAAAATATGGTCATATTTTGGATGAATATATGAAATTGAAGTAAAATTTAAAATATCAAGCAATTTATACAATAGTTTTATCACACTCCTCACCTATATCCCAGGCATCTGTAGTTCTCTTCTTTGGGAAATAGCTGAGATTCTCAGTTGAAACACTTGGGGTGGCCACTAGAGGGAGGCTTGCAGACGTCACAATTCACAGCTTCCCCACCATGAAAAAGTTTTTCAGGGTAGTACAAGGAATTCACATGCTACTATTTTGTTGTCCTTTCTTTTCTGATAAATGTTATTGTCTTTCTCCTCCTTGGTGACTTTCTTCTCCCCCTCCTTCCCCTGCAGCTACTCTGAATTCTGTGTCCTTTTTTTAACCCATACAAATTTCCCTGCTGTGTAGCTACTTAGGGTCCCACTCTGCGACCCTCTGGCCTAGCAGTGGGTTGCTTGCTCCATAATGACAAGGGCTGCCATTCTGTGAGCTTTCGCTGTGTGTCAGGCATGCGGCTATCAGCTTGGCGTGTGGTATCCATCAAGAAACAGTACCTGGGCCAAGTGTTTACCCCACAGGGCATTTAAGGCAGGGGACTGGCTAGTGGGGGTGGCATGGCTGTGAGCCAAACCCAGGGACTCAGAGGAGCAGCAAGCTGCCACACCTCAGCTGGAGGGACAGAGGGTGGAGGTGGGGTGGGGCCAGGTCACTGGATGGAGGCTGCTTCCTGCACTGCTGAAGATGCTGTGTAGGGCAGAAAAAGGGTGGTAGGGAAACATCCCGGCCTCCTGCCAGGGCCTTCAGGAGCAGCTGACGCAGGAAAGGCAGCCTCACCCCCTTGCCATCCAGAACAGAACAGGGGAGACAAGAAAGGGCATGAGGACGCGGTGCCCTGGAGCCAGCACACGTTCCTCATCTCTTTTAAGTGTGCTCATTTTACAGCCAGGGAATCTGAGGTTCAGAGAGGTTAAGTGGCTGAACTGCAGTTGCCCAGCTTGTCAGAAGCAGAGCTAGGATTTGAACCAAGAAGACTGCCTGCAGAATCCATGCTCTTGAGGACTGCCATATAACAGAAGAGGCAGTTCCGGTATGGCCAAGTTCACTTTTGCCCTCAGCCTTTGCAGACATCACTAATCAATCAGAGCCTGGGTCCTAGTGAGCCTTGAGGCAGTTTTGCAATATGGATGGTGCCATCCTGGCAGACATGACTCACCAAAAGTGTTCATCCCAAACAGAATCGACGGTGTCAGGCAAGATTCACATGCAAGAAATAGAAACCATGTCCCAATTCTGCACAGAATGGGAGTTACTACAGGGGCTTAGGTGCTCACAGAACTACTGGAAGGGCTGGAGGAGGAGACTCTATGAGGACAGCTCAGAAGTTGTCCCCCAGGCCGAAATTGTCCCATCTCTGCCTCAAGCAAGAAAAGGCAGTGCCAGGAGGTTCCCTCTGGCATCGTTTACCTCTAGCACCTGTGCTGCAGTCCAGGGACAGGAACCACCACAGCTGCCACTCAGCACTTGTCCATCAGAGACCCCAGGATGCTGTGGGGATGCCAGCATCTCCAGCAGCAGCTACAGGCGGTAGAAGACAGAAAGTGGAAGAGAGGTTCTGGGGCTCAGGCAGGTGGGAACAAGGAGTTATTACTTAATGATGAGGGGCTGATGAAAAAGTTCTGGAGGTGGATGGTGGGGATGGTTGCACAAGACTGCAAATGTACTTAATGCCACTGCATTGTACTCTTAAAATGGCTAAAATAGCACATTTTATGTTGTATATATTTTACCACAAAAAATTTCAGAAAAGAAAGAAAAAAAATCTAAAAACATAACCACCTCACACCTATTAGGATGGCTATCATAAAAACAAGACAGAACAAAATAAGTACTGGTGAGGACATGGAGTGCACTGTTGGTGGGAACGTAAAATGGTGCTGTCGCTATGAAAAACGGCGCATCCTCAAAATAACCAGAAATAGAGTTACCACAGGCTCCAGCAATTCTGCCTCTGGGTACATACCTGAAAGAACCGAAGGCAGAGACTCCAACAGATATTTGTACATGCGTGTTCATAGCAGCGTTATTCACAATAGCCCAAAGGTGGAGGCAGCCCAAGAGTCTATGGATGGATAGACAGAGAAAATGTGGCCTGTACACACAACAGAATACTATTCAGCTTTAAAACGGAAGGGCATTGTGACACAGGCTACACCGTGGGTGAAGCTTGAGGACATTACGCTAAGTAAAATAAGCCAGACGCGAAAGGACAAATCCTGTATGATTCCACTCATAAGAAGTCCCTTGCATAGTCAAATTCTCATAGAGACAGAAAGTTCCAGGGTGGTTGCCAGGGGCTGGGAGGAGGGAGAATGATGGATAGAGTTTCTGTTTTGCAAGATGAAAACAGTTCTGGAAATGATGGTGGTGATGGTTGCATGATGTAAATATTCTTACCACTGCTGAAGTATATTCCTAAAAATGGTTAAGATGGTAAATTTTATGTGTATTTCACCACACTTTTTAAAAGAAAGTAAACCAGAAGAAGATGAACAGGAGGAGGAGAGATGAAGGAGGAGGCGAAGGAGGGGGAAACCCAGGGTGGGACAGACGTAAAAAGCAGATGAATGGGACAGGGTGCTGACCACCCCCATGCCAAGGGAAGCCCCCATCTTGGCTCCCCCATCATGGGAAGCCCCCATCAATATTGCCATCAATATTGATGGCAGCATCAATATTGTGACCCAACCTCAGGGCTCACTGAGACCCAGGCTCTGGTTGATTAGCGAAGTCTGCAAAGGCTGAGGACGAAGGTGAATTGGCCATGCAGAAGCTGCCCCTTCTGTTACATGGCTGCTCTCAAGAGCATGGATCCTGCAGGTCCAGGAGGCCCTGGAATGAAAGAGAGCATTTGTGAAGAAAAGGAACGAAAGAAATCAGGTTTTTTAAGTGTTAAAGCTGTTAGGAAAAACTGTGGAAGACTTACTGGGAATGATTTCAGTGGAGAACTAGGGCTCCAGTCCCGCATCTGGGTTATCTGATTCTGTGGGGTTTCTGTGCCTTTCACTATCTCTGAGCTGTTTTGCAGCTCTGTACATTGTAGAAATAGATGGAGTGCAAATTATCCCGGGTTCATAGAAAGGTGGATGAGTCTTGGCTGGTGGAGGTACGATGGGCCCCTCTCCGGAAGCCCATTTTGCACCTTCACTGAGCGAATTCATGTCAGCATTCCTGACTGGCTGCCCTTTGGATTCTCCTTTGAACTGGTTTTTAACACCTTACTGGATTCTTCATTAGTGAGTGAGTACAGAAAAACCAAATCTTTGACACATGATCATTTTATATATGTTTGAAAGTCATCATTTTACCTTTAAAAAAAAATCACATTAGCAGAATCATAAAGGATGGAGAATAGAATAGACCGGAAGATTCACACACATGCTGAGATCCACCAAGCTCTTCCGAACCTGGGAGGACTTCACCCCACTCAGATGGCGACCCCAGGAGTGATGTGGGGGAGGCAGGGTTTCAGCCTCTGTCTTCACAAATAATTTGATGAAAAATGACAGGTTCACACGATGACCCATCTGCAGACCTGAGAGGGAGCTGATCTGCCCATTGAGAAGATGGTTGGAGTCAGAGCGTGCTTGAGTTCCCTGGTCTCAGGAAGCTGGAGAGCTGGGCTGGGCCCGGCAGAGACTGCCATGGGCTGGGGCCAGAAGGGCTTATGGTACCAAGAGACAACGCGGACGCCTCCTTCCCTCTGTCCCCTGCCCAGGCCCACAGCTCTGGACTTTGACCACCACTTAGATGAAGAGGATGAGTCCAAGGGACACCCCGGGCATGGGGGGAAAGCAGCGTTCGCCCCCAGGCCAAGGGCAGAGCCGGTCTTCCCTGCCTGCGCTGATGTAGTGTGTGGAATCACGGCCTCTTACCACAGCCACGGAGAGAAAAGGGTGGACAGGGAGGGGGATGCAGTGAGACACAGAGAATATAGAGCATGATCAGACATGCCAGAGAGACAGAGACAGACAGAGAGACAGAGACAGACAGAGGGAGACAGAGAGAGACAGAGGGTGACAGACAGAGAGACAGAGACAGAGGGAGACAGACAGAGAGACAGAGACAGACAGAGGGAGACAGAGAGACAGGGACAGACAGAGACAGATGGAGAGACAGACAGACAGAGAGACAGAGACAGACAGAGGGAGACAGAGAGACAGAGACAGAGGGAGACAGACAGAGAGACAGACGGAGAGAGAGACAGACAGAGAGACAGAGACAGATGGAAGGAGACAGACAGAGACAGAAAGAGAGACTGAGAGACAGACAGAGACAGACAGAGAGGCTGACACAGAGACAGAGATAGACAGAGATGCTGAGATAGACAGAGAGACAGAGACAGACAGAGACAGAGGGACAGAGACAGACAGAGACAGACAGAGACAGGCTAAGAGAGACAGAGACAGGCTGAGACAGACAGAGAGACAGAGACAGACAGACAGAGACAGAGAGATAGACACAGGCAGACAGAGACAGAGAGACAAACAGAGAGGCTGAGACAGAGACAGAGACAGACGGAGAGAGGCTGAGACAGACAGGGACAGAAAGACAGAGACAGAGAGACAGATAGGCCGAGATAGACAGAGAGACAGAGACAGAGAGGCTGAGACAGATAGACAGAGACAGAGAGACAGAGGCAGCCAGAGAGGCTGAGACAGACAGACAGAGACAGACAGAAACAGAGACAGACAGATAAGTAACAAAGTCTGCAAAGATGCAGACAGAGACATGCAGAGGGACAAATATACAGAGATAGAGACATTCAGAGGGACTGAGACATAGGGACAGAGAGATATAGAACAAAATCCAGAGAGGCACAGACATTCAGAGAGACAGAGACACAGGGACAGACACATATGGAACAAAATCCAGAGAGACAGAGACATGCAGAGAAAGAGCTGGAATCACAGAGACAGAGACATATGGAACAAAGTCCAAAGAAAGACAGTCAGAGAGAGAGCCAGAGGCATTCAGAGGGACAGAGACACAGAGACAGAGAGATATGGAGCAAAGTCCAGAGAGACAGAGACATAGAGAGAGGTAGACACAGAAACAGTGAGATATGGAACAAAGTCCAGGGAGAGACACACAAACAGAGACAGAGATATATGGAACAAAGTCTAGAGAGATGCAGAGATCTTCAGAGAGAGAGGGGGGAGAGACACACAGATACTTAAGAGAGAGACAAAGCAAGAGGCAGAGACTTAGAGACAGAGAGATGGACAAAGAGAGGCAACAAATGAGAGAAACCTGCTCGCCCAACAGGGGCCACCTGTTACGTGATTGTCCAAGTCCCATGCCATGGCTCCGGGCCAGGATGGTGACTGATGGAGCCTCCCGCCCTCCTCATGGGCATCATCCCCCCGTAGGGCCTGTGTGAGGTTGGTGCCAGGCTGTGTGGCACATGTGCAGGCTGGAGGGGGGCTCTGAATGACTAAGACCTTCCCTTGGCGATTTGCTGTTAGCCATTCACTTACATCCAGGGAGACTTGATCACCCAAACCAGGATACTTTAGAGAAGGAAAGGAGTGTGGTTAATAGTCATCCCTGGACAGCAAAGCATGCAAAGGGGCTGTCCCAGCGAACTGGGATGTGCGGTCCCAGGGCTGACGACTGTCCCTGTTCCAAAGTGGGTCCCATCACAGGAGTCCAAGCACAGGGGGGCCCTGGCTTAGTGGGCTGCCATCGATCACGCTGGCCATGCTGACCACCCCTGAGGGACAGAGCTGCTTGGGAGGGGAAGTGATAATTTTTAACCTGGGTTGTTTAAATATGAATACAAAGAGGGCAGAGTGCAACACTCTCATTACCTTAAAAGATGAAACAAGAACTTTAAGAAATTCCATCTTTGTTTCCCACTGCTTCAAGCTGCCCCGTGGTCCACCCGAGGGCAGTCTCTTCCGTCTTCCTCCTGAGTCTAGGAGCCCCTGGCAGAGACATCTCGAACTCTTGTAACTTTTCTGGCAACCACAGGCGGACACCTGATCAACGCCATGAGCCACATATTCCATTTAAAGAGCAACATAAATTGTAGAAGAGAACAATGATTCCCTGTTGTATTGCTGTCAGCGTCAGAGGTGAGCGTGATGAGGTCTTTGCCACCATCGGTGGACTCTGTCCCCTCCTCCCTGCTGCACCCCAGCACTGATCGTCCTAGGCCCTCAACACGCATTCATCAGATCCACTTGACTCAGCCTTTTGTCTCCTGGCTACCATGGAACTGACACAAGACTGATGTCGTATTTTAGGTCAGGGGTCAGAACTGTGACCTGTGGGCCAAGTCCAGTCACCTGTCTTATAAAGTTTTATTGGAACACAGCCACGCCCTTTGTTTACGTATTATCTGGGGCTGCTTTGGCACTGTAGGGGCAGCGGCCTCGTGGCCTGCAAAGCTTGAAATATTTGCTATGTGGCCTTTACAGGACAAGTTTGCCACCCACCCATGAACCAGATGCTAATGAACAGCATCCTCCCCCTGCCTGGACGAGGAGCTGGTGCGACTCTGACCACTGCGAGCCCCCCCGGCCAGACTCGCCAATCCATCGCCCTTTCTCCATCCTCCCCAGGGCAGTGTGGCTCCTTGATGGGAATCTGCCTAGGGGGATGGACCCACTTGCTATGGGGACTCATTCCTCAGCTCTGATCTTTTGTGACAGGTCTCAGGCTGGTGTCAGCGACGGGGACCCACTGCGGAAACACCCTGGGCTGGGCTCAGGCGGTGTGCAGCAGGTACTCTGTAAACCATGTGTGTTTCTGGCCCTGGGGACATGGGTCCCGGGCACCCTCTCCTGGCCGTGCAGAAAGGGTCCTGGCCCAGAAGGAGGCCCAGCAGCTCTGAGGATCCAAGCCCCAGATTTCTCGCCCAGCCCCTCAGGCAGGTATCCCCTGTCTGCAGGGCCTCTGAGCCCTAACTGCTCTCACTCTGCCTGGGCCGGGGGTCCCAGCCCTCATCACTGGCTCAACTCTCCAGGGTCTCTGCTTCTCTGCCATCCCTTCCCCACAGCTTTCCCTTCCCAATCTCATCTCTGCGCCCTGCTTCTTTGGATTAATGGCTCCCTGGGGCCACTTGGCTGAAAACATTCATTTGACAAACTGAGTTGAGTGCCTGCTGTGTGCCAGGTGCCCTGCTGGGCTCGGGGGCTCAGTGGGGATGAGATGCAGCCACCGTCCTCCTGGAAATCCGAGTCCACTGCAGAGGCAGGTGAGCCAGTGGCTGCAGTGCAGCGTGTGTGTGAGAGAGTGTGTATGAGTGTGAGTGAGTGAGTGTGCATGTGCATGTGAGTGTGTGACTGTGTGTCTGAGAGTGTGAGTGTGTGTGTGTATGAGTGTGAGACTACATGTGTGAGAGTGTGTGAGCATGTGTGTGTATGTACAGTGTGCATGTGAGTGTAGGTGTGACTGTGCATGTGTGAGTGTGTGCATGTGAGTGTGAGAGTGTGTGTGTGTGTGTGTGTGTGTAGAGTGGGGGTGGGGCTGAAAGCTCCAGAACGAGAGGACCCAGGGAAGGGGAGGAGGGATACGGCTTCTGTGGCGAAGGCGCAGCACACCCGAAGCTGGGGAGGTGGGTGGGGCCTGCCGTGGCTCCTCACTGAGTTTTTGGAGTCTCTCTGCCTCATGCCTGTTGCCTCGGCCTCTGCTGTGACTTTGAGCTCTATGGGGGCTCATCCCCCACCTGAAGTGCCTTGCCACTCCTTGCTGCCCAGGCATCCCGGAGGAACTGCTGTGGACCCTGCTCTGTGTCCAGGTGGAGGAGGGTCAGGGGAGTCAGGGCCCACTGGGGTAAATCTTCATCCAACAGGAGACGGGAGGATGCAGCCTCCCATCAAATCCTCCTCCTTTTCCGCCTCCAGATGGGCCATCCTCAGGGAGTCGCTATACACAGGGTGGCTCATGTCTCAGTTTGCCTGGGACAATCCCCAGGTTATACCTGTCACCTTGGTGTCATTAACAGCGAGTGTCCCAGATGATGAGATGAAGGATGTGTTCACTCTGCACCTTCATGTGTGCCCCTGACATCCAGCAACCGGTTTGCCATGAAGTGGTGTCTGCCTCTTCCCTCCCTTATTCTGGCTCCTGGCCCACACTCCCTAACCCCAGAGGGTCACCTGTGCCTGGGCTTCAGGCTCTGTTTCTCGGGAACTAAGGCCGGAGCCTTTGAAGGTCTGAGGAACGGGAGTGTCACAAGCACGTCTGGGTTCTAGGGACAGACCAGTTTCAACTCACAGAAGGACACCCACAGGGAGCTGTGATGCAGAAATCAAGGGACAATAATTGGCCCAGACTGCTGGGGAGGGGCTTTCTGAGGAGTGGACATGTAGGGAGGTTTGGGGGAAGAATCGGCAGGGGAGGGGGCCATGGGCAGTCCAGGCATGGGGTGGCACAGGCAGAGGGTCTCCGGTAGAAACGGCTGAATTCCAAGATTTGGGGAAATCCCAGAAAGAATTCCTGTTCTTCTCAGCCCAAATCCTGTAGAGCCTCCTTGTCAGTGGCAGATAAAGTGGGGAAGCAAATCCAAGGAAAGGCGTCCAGGTAAAACAGAGGAAGAAAGGCTGTGAGAAGCACTGCACTACCTGGACCATTTCATCCACCCGCACTTTGCCATGAAAGACTCCATCCATGGGGCGGGGAAGCACCCTCCGATCACTGCAGCTGCAGTGGGGAGAGCAAGAGGGACACACGCTGAGGGAGAAACTGGAACAGAAACAGGGAGAGGAGAGAACAGAGAGAGTCAGAAACAGAAACCAAAGCTGATGTAAACACAAAGGCAGCAGGAGAGAGGGAGTGGGGAGAGAAAGAGAGAGAGAGAATGGATGGACAGAGGGATGAATGGATGGATGAATGGATGGATGGATGGAGGATAGATAGATCAGGGATGAATGGATGATGGATTGAAGATGAATGGATGAGTAGATGGGTGGGTAAGTGGATGGATGGATGGATGATGAATAGAGTATGGATAGATCAAGGATGAATGGATGATGGTTGGATGGAAGATGGATGGAAGGATGCTGGATGGATGGATAATGGATGGGAAATAGATGATGGATGGATGATGGGCAGATTCCAGCGAGCACCCTTATCTTGCTGTATCAGTTGTAAGGGACCTGGTTGTTCACAGCATTGGCTTCTGGGGCCCCATGACCTCCTATTTCTTTCCCTACCCCATCCCTGCCTCCTTCTCACACAAGTTGTAAGGCATAGAGCCTATTCCCAAACCAAACACTGCAGCTTTCTTAACTCAGTGTTCTTCCTGTAAGATGTTTTTTTTTCCCCCTCAACTGCCAGCATTGCTGGCTGGGATGGGGAGGGTTGACAGATTACTTCTAAGCATTTAGCACATGGTAGACCCTCAACCAGGTGGCTGTATTGATGATTTTTTTAAATTGAGATATAATTTACATAGTCTAAATTCACCATTTTAAAGCATACAATTCAGTGGTTTTTAGTATATTCACAAGGCTGTGTAACTATCATACTATCTGATTCCACAGCATTTTCACCACCCCATAAAGAAAACCATTAAGCAGTCACTCCCCATCCTGCCCTTTCCCAGCTCTTGGCAACCATTAAGCTACTTTATGTTTCTTTGGATTGGCCCTTTCTGCACATTTCATGTAAGTGGAGTCATTCACGATGTAGACTTTTATGATTTTTTCTTCACTTAGCACAATCTTCCCAAGGTTTATCTGTGTTGTAGTGTGGATCAGTACATCATTCCTTTGTATTGTCAATAATATTCCATCGTATGGGTATACATCTGGCCCTCCAAATTCGCGGATTCCACATCCGTGGATTCAACCAACTGCAGATTGAAAATGTTTTTGAAAGAAATGGATAGAGTATCTGTACTGAACATGTACAGACTCTTTTTTCTTGTCATTATTTTATAAACAATACAGCATAATGACTATTTACACTGTATCAGGTATTATAAGTAATCTAGAGATGATTTAAAGCAAGCTTGTCCAAAGGGCAGCCCGTGGGCCGCATGTGACCCAGGACAGCTTTGAATGCAGCCCAACACAAATTCATAAACTTCCCTAAAACATTATGAGAGTTTTTTTTTTTCAATTTCTTTTTAGCTCCTCAGCTATCGTTAGTGTATTTTGTGTGTGGCCCAAGACAATTCTTCTTCCAATGTGGTCCAGGGAAGCCAAAAGATTGGATATCCCTGATTTAATGAATACAAGAGGATGTATGTAGCTTATAAGCAAGTAGTACACTATTTCATATAAAGAAATTGAGCATCTGTGGATTTTGGTGTCCCTGGGTGTTCTGTAATCAACCCCCCGTGGATACTGAGGGACTGGGGTACTACCCCTGACTTTTTCATCAGCTGACGGATATTTGAGTTGCTTCCACTTTTTGACTATTATGGTGAATGCTGCTATGAACAGCCATGTACTTGCTTTTCTGGGGAAAAATGTTTCCAGTTCTCTTGAGTACATACCTGGCAGTGGAATTGCTCGGTCATATGGCGACTTGATGTTTAGCTTTTCGAGGAATTGCTACTGTTTCCCAAGGCAGCTGCACCATTTTACATGCTGACGATTTGTTTTTAACAATTTGTGGATAGTCTCACAATGTGTCAAAGACGGTTCAAAGCAGCGTAGACGCACACCTGAATTCAGCAGGGGACTGTCAGAGAAATGAGAGGCATCGGGGCAAGGACGGGGAATTGGGACAGGACCAGGGAGGGGGGAGAGCAGAGTCCTGCCCGGCACAGGCCACAGCTCTTTACAGGAGGCTCTGAGCCGTGCTGCAGGTGGGTACCCTGCGGTGCTCGGAAGTGGCCCTTGAAACCCCTGGGTACACACCACGCATCTTCGAGAGCGTTGATTTTTACTTAAATATTTGGTGAGAAAGTGATGTGTATGAAAAGAATATAGACACATGTTGACTAGAATGAAAAACTGGGTGAATTTTAGAAAGCTCAAAGAGATCCAGCACCTGCATCCCTCCGCTGCAGGCTCTTTTCACCACAGCCCCAACATCAGATAGCCCCTAGCAGGGGCACCTCCCGCCCACCAGAATTGGGAAGAGTTGGGCAGGCTCGCCTGCACCCGTCCTAGTGGCCACTAGAGGGCGTCTGGATCCTCCCTGGGTTGCAGATTCCAGGAAATAAATACCCAAGGTTTCTGCCCGTTTCTCCCCAGTCCTGCCGGCAGAGCTGATGCAGAAACCCACCCCTGGCTTCCCAGGGGGAAGTGGACCGCTCAGACTCCTAACCTCAGTCAGCACGCTGAAGAAGCAGAGAGCGGTTGAGAATCCTACAGCTGGAGGCAGAGCCCAGCAGAGGGTCTGGCCTTGCAAGGCGTCTCCCACAGCCCGGGGGGCCTTGGACCTGTGTCCCCTCCTACAAGATGCTAAGAAGCCCAGGGTTACGGGTCCCTGAGGCAGAGTGGAAACGCTGCCAGGACAAGCCCAGCCCACAGCCCACAGCGCCTGCCCCAGAAAGAACAGCCGTCGCTCCTGGATATCTGCCACGTGACTCAAAGAGGATTTAAGGCAGTTTAGAGCGATTCACAAAATTCAGCAGCAGCTGCGACCTCGGGGACCCAGAGAGACGGGGATGATGCAAGGAGAAAGGAACAAGAGCAGGGACGCGGGATGGAGCCTGGGATGAGGGGAAGCAGGCTGCTCATGGAGAACTCTTCTGGGGTCAGGCCCAGTTCTGGGCGTCTTGTGTCCTGGAGCCCCCGGGGTGCAGCCCAGGGGCTGCTAGAGGGGCTGAGTGTCTTCTCCTCTAGGATCAGTGCTCCTGGAAGATTTGGAGGGAAAATTTGTGTGTGTGGAGAGAATGCAAACGTGTCATGGATTTTTATGATAAAAGGAGAGACTGTACTGCACTGTACTGGAATGATGATGATGAAGAAGATGGGATCATTCCAGTCACTCTGAGTAACTTACAGTGGCTTTTTTTTAAAGGAAGATTTCTTTCCTTTATCTTTTTTTTTTTTTTTAAATTATGTGTTTATGATTTTTAGTGATGGGGTTTTGCTCTGTTGCCCAGGCTGGAGTGCAGTGGCACGTCATGGCTCACTGCAGCTTCAAACTCCTGGGCTGAAGCGATCCTCCCGAGTCGCTGGGACCACAGGCTTGCGCCACCAAACCCAACTACTTTTTAAATTTTTTGTAGAGATGAGGTCTCGCTATGTTGCCCAGGCTGGTCTTGAACTCCCGGCTTCAAGTGACTTGAAGCTTGAAGCCTCCTGGGCAGCTGAGGTTATAGGCATAAGCCACCCTTTCCTTTTTTTTTTTTTTTTAAATAATTATTTGAGGTGATATTTGTGTAACACCAAATTAGCCCTTTTAAAGTGAACAATTCAGTGGCATTTAGGACATTCACAATGCTGTGCGCCCACTACTTCTACCTGTTCCAAACCATTTTCATCGTCTCATGGTAAAACCTCATCTTCGTGGTGCCTTTTAGATCTTTCTTTATTAATTATTTATTGAGCATCTACCGTGAACCAAAGTCTGTGTGGTACTGGGGATTTTGAACGGTGATTACACACAGTCTCTGCCCTCAGTGATAGCCAGCCTTTACCCCAACGTGTTCTTTAAGTGTTCTAGCTCTTAGGAGCAGAGTCCTCATTTCCTCCCAGACAGCAGAAAGATTGGTAACTATGTAGCACACATACCCCACTCTGCTGGCCCTTGCCCTTATCAGACATTGCCAATCAATTGCAGCACTCTTACTGATCCTTGAGGCAGCCTAGTGACCCTGTGGAGCTCAGGTGCACTGCCAACCAACACTGAGAAAGAAAGCTTTGGGCCATTCCGAGCTGTGATGTTGTACACACAGAGGTCTGTATCATATATAGATACACTGGGTTCCATGAACTCAAGTCTTACTTGTCCACAAATTGCAGGGCAACCGGGTTTTATAGGCTTACAGGAAATCACCCCTAGTCCTCACTCCATGCCTGCAGGGAAAAAGTTGTGAAGTTATCCCAGCTGGTTCCTGCAGGTCATAAGGATGCTGAAGGAACTCCCAGCATAGACAGAGACAGTGAACTTGGAAAGTCACTGCTGTTGGGTTGGTGTGTGTATCCAGACAGGTCACTCACAGCCATGACCTGCTATGGGATTTGCCAGGGGTCTAATGCAAATGAAAGTACAGTTCCCTTATTCAAAAATTATGAAGAGCTGCAAGGTGGTGGCGGTAGAGCAGGAAGCCAAGCCTGGGCCCTTCTGAGCCTGGGGCCCTGTGCCTGCCCAGGCGGCTCTCATCGCAGTCATTCTGGCCATTTCCCCCCACTCGGGCTCTGCATGAGGAGCTGGCCTGGCCTGGAAGTGCAGTGTCGTGGAGAGCCTGGTGTGTGCTCTGCCCCAAGCTCTCCCCCTCTCTAGGCGGCTGCACCACAGCAGCTTTTGGAGAACCTCCTCTCCCCAGGTCTCAGCAGAGGAGGTTCAGGTGAGCTGATCCTACCCCACTTCCATCCTCCTCCGTGCCACCAGCCTGGCTAACCTGTAGCTCCCATCCCTTAGTGATAACGACCAGTTCAGAGTTGGGGAGAGATGCTATGAGGAGGTCCAAGCACACTTGGCTTGGGGCTTTCTCTGAAGCTCCAAGGAAGGAGGTGGTCCCTTGAAGCTTTGGTAGTGGAACTCTTGGATTCAGCCACGTCTGTCACCACCCCTCCTCCTGGTCTCTCTGGTGGCCAAGGGGTGCCTTTTCTGCTCCAGCCAGAAGGACTTGGATTTCAGCCCATTGGAACTGAAAGAGTCCCTGGAGTGAGTGGCGCTCAAACGTGGGGCTAGGTGGCTTAGCCAAGTGGATGCCCCACTGCACATGGCAGCAGGAAAGACCAATACCCCTTGTCCCTCATGGCCCTTGCTGTGTCCTAGACTTCAGCCCTACAGCCGAGGGGGAACCTCTCAGCAGGGCTCCTGCTGGCCTGTGTTCCCACGGCCCAGACCAACTCATGGACATTCAGGACACCCTGGAGGGTCCTCACGAAGAAGGGATGTTACTCACAGGGCTGGCCCTGAGGGTCCTGCTGGGCTCAAGGGAGCAGCTGATGGGGTGGCCTTCAGCCCTCCTGGATGCCTTGCAGGGGCTGGGCCTGGCCAGCCTGTCCTCTGCCCTAGAAGCACCCAGGGGTGATGTGGCTCTGGTGACGCGCACAGGTCCTGGAGTCCACTTACGAGGCCTGGAGCTTGGCTTGTCCTAATATTGGCAGCAGGGCCTCAGGGAGCCTCTGAGAGCTTCAGTTTTCTTAGGGATAATGAATAATGCTGTCTTTAGATTTTTGTGAAGATGAACTGGGATAAAGCAGATGGAGTGTTTAGCGCAGGGCCTGGCGCGTCGGAAGTGTTCGATGAGGATGAATGATTAGCCTTCATCTTCCACTCTGCATCCTCTTCTGAAGAAACCTGCTCAGAGTTCAAAAGGCCCAGGGACTCCAACCCAGGCCACACCTAAGGAGGCCAACAGTGTCTGCTGGCCTCAGACGGGGTTAGTGAGCATCTTTAGTAGTGTGTACTTGAGAGGGCTGTGTAGACCTGCCATGTGAAGCCCCATTCTGTAGGTCACCAATAGATCCATGCGCAAACAGATCAGGGGCCACGAAGGCTCTGGCCTGTGGACAGGCGGCAGGGCCGGCAGAAAGAGAGAGACCTTTCCTAGCACGCCTTGGATTTGTCTTCATGCTAACATTTCTGTCTCCTAACTCTTCCCTTCAGTGACCTCTTCCCCACCAAGGCTCGGGAGAAAAGGAAATGGTAAGGAGGGTGGGACTGAAAATTCCAGTCCTCCATAGGGCTGCCTTCAGGCACAGCTGGAACCAGCTGCTCACACGGACAATGCCAGCAACCCCTGATACCTCCCTGTCCAGGCTCCTCCCTCTTCTGTGTTGTTTTGATTCTGAGCCATGTAACAGCCCTGGACGTTCAGACTGTCCTTCTCAGGACTAGTGGATAACATGGGCTTCTCCCTCCCAGTCCAGCAAAGTCCCAAATGTGTGCCTCTGTGAACCAACTTTTCTGGCCCAGTCTCTGAGGTCAGGTGGATGATCTATGCTGGTTGGTTGGACTAGGTCATGAGCCCTCCCTTGGAATTAGGGAGGGGCCCTGGGTCCACAGAATGGGGAAGGAGGCTTCCAGCAGGAAATGGAAATGCCATTCCCAGCAGGGGACAAAGCGTGCAAAACACACGGTCCCCGAGTGACCAGGACCAATGCCTGTCCTCTCAAATTCCAGCCCAGTGAGGGGCAGGGCAGATGAGTGGACAAATAATCTCAGTGGGATGCAGTGTATGCTCAACAGAGTGCACACAGTGCTGGGGCCTGCGGAAGGGAGAGCCAAAGGCCTGGGGAAGACAGGCAGGGAGACTGAAGGATTAAAGGCTTCAGAAAAGAGGCAAACACTTAAGCCAGGTCTTGAAGGTTGGGTAGAAGTTCACCAGGGCAAACCAATGAGCTGGGCACAGAGCAAGGAAGCGCCGCAACACTGGCCAGGTGTTGAATCCAGACGCTGCACCTTTCTCACTTTCTAGGCAGGTAACTTCACTTCTCTGAGCCTGAGTTTCCTCCTCTAGAAAGGAGGCCATGATGATAGTGTCTCTTTCGGGAGCTGATGGAGGAGCAAACAGGATGAAGTAGGGGGATTGGAGCAGTGGACTAAGTCCCAGCTTTCACGGAGCTTGCATTTTCTCATCCGTAAAGTGGGCACAGTAACAGCGCCCTCCTCCGTGAGTTTTCTAAAGGTTCAGGGAATGTATGCTGAGGGCAGTGCCGCCAGGTGCTGGCTGCTGACTGTTACCACCGTTAAGCAGTTCTGAAGATGAGGCTGAGAAGTCTGGGCAGGAGATGTGGGAAGCAGGCAGGCTGCCAGGGAGGAGGCAGGTGCCTGGGAGGCCTGGCTACATCCCAGTCCCAGCACTGCACTGGCAGCTGTGTGGCCCACTGATTGCACCTGCTGGGGGAGCTGCTGGGGGATGGAACGGGGGTTCCTAGTCCCTTAGCAGAGTGCACTTTGAAAGCCTTCGGTGGTGGAGGAGGGGAGTGGTGTTCCTTTGGGACTCTGAGGACCTGTGTGTCAGGAGGAGGGATACCTAGAACTCTGCTGGGGACCTGGCTGTGTGGGTGCTGATGGGGACCCTCAGTCCATCTCAGGCCAGGATCCTGCCTCAAGGGCAGGGCTGTGGCTGCAAAAACCCCAAAGTCAGTAGAGGCTGCTGAGGCCTCCAGAGAGTCACCCCAACCCCTTCACGCCCAGGTGCTGGTGGGTGGACGGGGCATTTTGTGAGAGGGCGCTGGGAGGGTCAGGGGACGGGGCCGGCACAGTTCTAGTTCTGGAGCTGGTTGGGGGTTACAAAGGTATCCCCCAAGCAGCACTCATTAAGCTAAATACGAATGTTTTGTTTCATAGCAAAAAAGGTAAATACATGGGGTTCATTCGAAAGGCAGCAGTGATTCCCACCGCCCTTACATTAAAGGCAGCCAAAGAGTCTCCAACTTAGGGAGCGCCAGGCCTGGCTCAGTCTCGGCCCATCCCACTTCAGCCCCAGCCCATTTTACACCCCAGACCACTGAGGCTCAGAGAGGCCAAGCGACTCGCCCGCCGCCCCACAGCGGCTCCAGCTCTGCTGCCCGTTTACAGCGCCGGGAACCGGCGGCTACACCTCCCGCCCGGCTGTCCCTTTAACGTTTCTAGGGCGTCCCTGGAAGGCCTGGGGCGCGGCGCTGAGGTCTCCGCTCCCGCTCCCCCGGGCCAGGCTGCAGCTCCGGGCGGGTCAAGGTCGCAGCGGCGCCCCTCGGAGCCCCCGCCCGGCGGAGGGGCCGGCCTCGCGTGGCGGCGCCGCCCCCGGCCCTGGTCCCGGTCCCGCCCCGCCGGCGCCTCCCCGCGGCCCCGGCTGCGCTCCGCGGCCCTCCGGCGGGATGCGCGGCCGTGGCGGGGGGCGCGCCCGCTGTCCTGCGCCCCTGCGCTCGCTGCTGAGCGCCTTCGGGGCCCGGGACGCCGCCGCCGCCGCCCGAGGTCCTGCACAAGGTAAGCGCGCGCCGCGGGGAGGGGACGCGGGACGGGGGGCCCGGGGTCCCGGCCGGGCACGAGGCGCTGGGGGACGACTCCTCCTGGATCCCTTGCCCTTGGCCGTTGCGGGTGGCCAGGATGCCCGCTGCGCCCCCAGCCACAGAGGTGGGCGCCCCGGGTCTCAGTCTTACCGCCCCCCCGCAGCAAAGTCACCAGAGTCTCTCCCTAAACAAGGGCAGTGCCGGCCAGGGTCAGAAGCGCTGGCGTGGGGGTCGGCAGTCTGGGGTTTGGAATTCCCCTCTGCCAGCTGCATGAGCCTTTTTGCATGGCATTTGACCTTGCTGCGCCTCAGTTTCTGCATCTGTAAAATGGGGGTGATCCAATACCTGTGTCTTGGGGGCGGCAGTTGGGATCATATGGACAGCGCTGGCCACCCAAGAGAGGGCTCTGCGCTTGTTCACTCTTCTTCCCCAGGGAGGGCCATTGGCCTCCACCCATGTGGGGCTGGCCCCTCGCCCCCTGCTGGCAGACACCTGGCCCTGGAGAGGGTCCAGCTGCAGTTCAAGGGATGGGATCTAGGAAGAGGGGCCTGAGGAATCCAGAAAATGGCCAGGGCCCCAGCTGGGCCAGGGAAGAGGAGTTGAGGATGGGGAGCGGCCTCAGGCCTCCTGGTGACAAGGCTAGTGTGTTGCCTGTGCTCAGTGGCCGTGGGTGCATGAGTACCAGGTGTCCAGCAGGCAGAACCCGGATGCGGTGGAGGAGAGCTAGGCCAGTGTTTCTGCACTGGCCCTTGGTGAGGATACCAGGCGCACATATTACAGATTGTTCCAGGGGCCCCACCCAGGCCTGCCCCTTGCAATCTCCTGGGAGAATCTGTGTTTTTAACCAAAGCACCAGGAAACTCTGGGATCAGGCCATTCGGGAAATGCTCGTTTAGATCCATCAGTGGTTCTTTTCAGTGCCTCGAAACGGGTTGATCCTGCCTTCCCTTGGAGACATTTCTGGTTGTCACACCTGGGGGAACGCCACTGGCACCCAGTGGGCAGAAGCCAGGGACACTGCTAAGTGTCCGGCACTGCCAGGAGCCCTCCTTCCCCCCGAGGCGATAAATGGTGTAGTCCACAGGCTAGTGCTGGGGTTGGGAAACCCTGAGATACAGGGATACGTGGAGTCACAAAGTCGAGAAAGGGGGACATGGGGATTTGGGGGACACTTGAGGGCCCACTCTCTGCCAGGCCTTCTGTGGTGCCCTTGGAGGAGAAGCTCATGGCAGAAGCTTAGCCCAGGCACAGAGGATGGGCAGCTGAATCCACTCATCAGGAATATTGAGCACCTACTGAGCGCCAGTCCCTGTGCTGAGCTCCCAGGGTGCAGTTGGGAAAGAGAGGGAGATGGGGCCCCTCTAGGGTGCCCCCCTCTAATGGGGCAGAAGCCCCTCCCCCACTGCCTGCACAGAGTAGGTGTCCACGAGTGTCAGTGTCCTCCCCCAAAGCACCCCTGTTTTTGGCAATGCATGAGTACTGAGCACAGTGAGGTGTATTCTGGGTTGAATTTTGGGAAAGGGCGTTCCCAGTCTTAACCTTCAGCAGCTTGGCAGTGTGTTTAGGGCCACCAGGAGCCCATGTTCTGCCTGCAGTGATTACGCAACTCCTCACCTGTTCCTTGTGCTCCTCAGTGGTTGGGCATTTTTAAAATAGTTCTGCAGCCTCTGTCTAGGCCTTGATGGATGGATGGCAGGGCTCAGCCACTGCTGACCCACTTTCCCCAAGGAGAAAGCAGAGCATTTTGTCAGTGGGTCAGCAAATGATTATTCATCATTGAAAATGCTTCAGGCGCTGATCTAGATGCTGGGATGCTGCGGGGAGCAGGGAGGCCCTGAGGTGAGAATTCACTTGATGGCACTGGGGAACAGGAGGGTAGTTGAGGCTGGAAGCCCATCAGCTAGGGGACTGGAGGGAGCTGAGTTTGGGGAGGTGGCCCATGGGCCTTGGCCTCCATCATAAGTCCCTAGGGGTTTTACATGTGCAACCCGAGGCCAATGGCAGGTTCTAGGCTGAGGAATTGCATGTCCCTCTGTGTCTGAGAGAAAGCTCCTCGTGGCCGCTGTGTGGCCGCAGGTTTATTTGGAGGTTATGGCAGCAGGGGAGTTGCCAGCTGCTTGGAGGACAGGAGGCTGATAGGACCTGCTCATGACTTGGGTACCCTAAATCCAGGATGCCATGTCGGTTTGGGGTCTGAGCACTGGGTGGATGGTGGTGCTGTTTATGGGGGTGTGGAAGGCTTGGTGGGGGAGGAGGGAGACTGGTGGGAGGCTTCTGCAGTGCATTCCTTCACTTTCCATGGAGAGAGGAGGTTTGGGAGAGGAAGCACGCATTCCGTGCTGACCATGGTGATTTGGAGGGGCTGTGTATACTGGGCCATCGCACGTCTGAGTCTGGAGCTTGGGGCGGTGGTTGGTCTGGAGGTTGCAATCTGAGATTCATCAGAATGGGGCTGGCACTTAAAGGAGGTCACTTGGGAGGGGGCTAAGGCAGAGAGTGTGGCTGGGTTTCTTGGTTTCAATGTGGCATTTCAATGTTGAGTCAGATAGGACCCCAGTGCAAATGCCAAGTTTTTGGTTTGGAGCAAGGGTCCGAGCACCCAAGGAAGAACCAGGCGGTGTGCCCACAACTCTTTGGGCACTCTGATGCCAGACCTCGAGAAGATCCCTTTGACTTCGTTCCTTTTGGAACCAGGAGGATCTGTCCAGCTGCCACCTGAAGCTCGGCTTCCCTGATTTGTGTGGCTACTTCCTGGAGATTGCTTGAGAATCTTAACTCTCACCCTTAAAGGGATAATGTGCTATTTCTGGGGCCAGGGCTGCATTAATTTAGGAACAAATTAACCACTCATTCTTCCAGACTTTGAAGTCTGATTTCGAAGCGCTGACTCGTAGTGGGTTATTTCTGCACTAAGTGAGTTTTTTTTTCCTATTAAATTTTTTTTTGAAGGGAAAGGCGTGATCCATGATATCATGACATGTCCCAGCTGATGCTCATTAAAAGTTGTGGCTTTAGGGGCTGCAAAAGACAGTTTGAAATTTAATGCCTTGTTTCCCTGGCTCAGCTCAGAGTCGGGGCTGGGCAAGGCTCCCTGAAGGCAATAACTCTGAAGACCCAGATTGGGTCTGGAGTTGCCCAATTCTTTTGAAATCTTAATGACAACCAGCTGGACTTAGCAGGCTTTTCTGGTAGCAAGTGACTGAAATGGACTAGACACACAGAAGCAAAAGGGCTGTCTGTTAATTCAGGAAACTGGGCGTCTGTAGCTCCAGCTAGCCTCTCCTTGTCTGTCCTGGACTCAGGCTGGGTCATATCGCTGGCCCTTGAACCACTTACTGGAGCGAGGGAGTGGGGAGGACTGGACGACCAAGACCTAGCTGTCTCCTCCAGTCCAGAAATGGAGCTGGCATCCCCGCCATAGCCAGCCTGAGACTTCCAGTAGGAAATCAGGAGGATCACAGAAGGAGATGGGTTCTGGGATCACAAACTCCCACATGGCAGTGCAAGAACCCCACAGCTGTGCTCACCTGACCTGCAAAACCCGCCGTGCATTGCAAATCACCCTGCAGCCTTCAGTTTCCTTTCCTGTGACCAATGTGTGCTTAGAGGCAAAAGGCAGAGTCATGATGTCCCGGCAGCTCGAGAAGGCCCTGGGAGAGGTGTGACCTGGCTACACATCTTGTTTCTCTCCTTTCCCCGCAGGGTGCTCAGGGCACACCTGTGAGAGCCAAGCACCTCCCCACAGCCAGTGGCCCCTCAGGTCTGCTTCTCCTTCGCCTGCTCTGAGCCTCACATTTTCTCACCGCTTAGCCCAAATCCCCACGCAGCTGTCACCCCATTACTTTAAGGACTGCTGTCTGCTGGTGAACTTTGCTGATGACTAAGTTGATCGCTCCATTTTTGTTTGAAGGGAAAGGAGTGATCCCCAATCTTTAGAAATGGCCTAGGCTGGGCGCAGTGGCTCACGCCTGTAATCCCAACACTGTGGGAGGCTGAGGCTGGCAGATCATGAGGTCAGGAGATTGAGACCATCCTGGCTAACACAGTGAAATCCTGTCTCTACTAAAAGTGCAAAAAATTAGCTAGGCGTGGTGGCGGGCGCCTGTAGTCCCAGCTACTCGGGAGGCTGAGGCAGGAGAATGGCGTGAACCCAGTAGGTGGAGCTTGCAGTGAGCCGAGATTGCTCCACTGCACTCCAGCCTGGGTGACAGAGCGAGACTCCGTCTCAAAAAAAAAAAAAAAAAAACAAAAGCCTAGCCTGTAGTTGGGACTCCATAAATATTTTATGGGATGAATGGATAATGTGGTCTCCAGCTCAGGGGATAAGTTTTTCTGGAAAAAAATTACTCCCTCAAACACATACACGTATATATTTAATTACACTAGTATGTCATGAATACATCCTCCAAGTGAGAAATTGAAAACATTGCAAATAAGGCTCAAATCCCTCTGGAACATGAATCCTCCCCCCGCCCCCCACCCTTCGCCCTTCCCCAGGGAAGCCACTGTTACCATTCATGGCATTTCCCACCAAACTTTCTTGACATAAGCATGTGCTTTTTAAAGAAATGGCATCACACAGCACTTCTCGTTGTGAAGCTGTTTTCACTCTGCAGTGTGTCTTGGAGAGTTATCTGGCTTCGTAGGTTCTGTCTAATTGCTTTAGAATATTCCATGGCTGTTTTCACCTTTCTGCTACCGATGGCCATGGAGGTCCTTCTCAGATCCTGTCACAGGCTGTGCTACAGGGGACATCCTGCATGCGGCGCTGGATGCATCTGTACAAGCGTTTCTCTATAAGGCACATCCTAAGAATGGAACTCCTGGGGCTTAGGATGAGTGCATTTTAAATGTAAGCTGCTATTGCCAGACTGTTTCCCATAGTGGCTGTGTCACTCCCAACAGCAGTGTCGGAGGTACCCGTTTCTCTCACCAGCACTTGATACATTCACATTCTGAAATTTTGCCCATCCTTCAGAGAAGTGAAAATCACATTGTTTAATTTGCATTGCCTTGATTGCTTGAGAGTTTTTCTTATGTGACTTGGCCATTTAGATTTCACTCTCTGAGTGTTGCCTCTTCATTTACTTTGCGCTCTTTTTCCAGGGGGTCGTTGGTGTGTTTCCGAGTGGTTTGTGAGCGCCATTAATCTGATCTGGAACCCAATCCTCCGCGGGCTGCAAATATTCGTGTTCTGTCTGTTGTGTGTCTTTTCACTTTGTTTATGGTGTTCTTGGTTGAATAGAAGCTTTTAGTTCTGATGTGGTAAAATGTATCCAGCTTTTTCTTTGTTTTTGCTTCTTGTGTCTTAAGAAACCCTTTTCTGCCTCGAGTTTCGAGTGAACAGCTTATCTCAGTGTAGCAGGGAGGGTCCTGGTTTTAGCTCTGAAAGTCCTGCACCCTGAGAAGTCCTCGGCCCGGGGCATACCAGGAAGGCTGCTCAGAAACACATCCCTCTGCGTTTCCTTTTGAGGCTTGTATAGCTTTTTCTTTGCATTTATTTTTCTAATCTACTATAACGTGTGTGAATGAACAGTATGAGGTAGAATACAGGGTTTTAATAAGGATTACAGGAGTCACTGGGTTTAACCCAGGGGTCTGTTGATTCTGGTGGGGATTCCTAGCCCTGAGGGAGCAGAGGGAGGAAAGGTGGTCTGGGGGTGGGGACAGATCCAGTCAATTTACTTTATCCCTAACTGCGAAGTGGACCATGGCTTCCAAACCAAAACTCAGAGCAGGTTTTGGGCAAAAATTGGTCTGATCTGGTGGCCTACATGGTTTTATTGATACGATTGACAATTGGCTGTACATTTCCCAAGCAGGGACCAGCTGTGTGGAGAAATTTGGATGCTCCTTCTCGTAGCCTGGCTGCTTTCCCAGGGCCGGCCCCAGGAGGGAGGCTCCCTGCGTGCCCGCCTCCACCAGCAGCCTCGGACTGACTCCTAACAAGCCCAGGGCGCTGGCTTTCCCGGAACCCTCCTCTGATTCGGGATTTCTACCAAACTTCGGTAGCGGTTTACTTTAAGGAAAACAACAACGATACACATCCCTTGCATAGGACTCCTAGCCTGGGCTGGGGCTGGCTGGGATGTGGGGATGGGAGGACCGGGGGTCTGGCCCTCTCTGGGCTGGCCCGGAGTTTGCGTTGTGGGCTTTGCATTGGGCAGGGGGAGTTGCCCTTTGGAAGCTGGTGACCTTGTGGCCTAGATTACCTGGAGCAATGTCGATTTTGCGTTATTACAGTATTTTCAGGAAAGCTACTTAGGTGCACCAGTCACCAGGGACGGTTCATGCGTGGACCTGTGGAAGGCCTTTCCCGGAGGGAATTCAGCAGCTCTTGGGCCTCACACTGCGAAGTGGGCCAGACCGGGGGGCTCTCTATGGAAGGTTCCTGTGCCAGGCATTTTAGTCGCAAACTGTGTGGGCCAAAGGAAACACAAGTGAGCTAGTGGGCAAGAAGGTGTCGTACTGGTGCCTGTGTGTGCAACGGGGCAGCCCTAACACAGTGCCTCCGTGCCTCAGTGCCTCAGTGCCTTGGGTGGTGCCCTTAAGGACAAGTGTGTGTGAACGTGCATGAGAGTGTGAGGATGTACATGAGTGCGTGTGCCTGTGTGTGCCTGATTGTGTGTGTGTATGCATGTGTGAGGCTGTGCAAGAGTGTGTATGTGCCTGTGTGTGAATGACTGTGTGTGTGAGGGTGTGAAGCTGTGATGAGTGCACGTGCCTGTGTGTGCATGATTGTGTGTGTGTGTGTGAGGGTTGAGGCTGTGCAGGAGTGTGCATGCCTGTGTGTGTATGCATGTGTGTGAGGGTGTGAAGCTGTGCAGGAGTGTGTGTGAAGGTGTGCGTGAGTGTGTATATGAGCAAGTGTGTGCATGAGTATTACATGCATGAGTGTGTGCATGAGCAAGTGTGTGCATGAGTGTGCGCGTGCATGAGTGTATGTGTGCTTGTATCTATGAATGTAATCTCCCTCAACCTAGCGTGCCAGCCTCAGCACAGCCCTGCTCTGACCAGAGGCTTAGGAGGCCCTCCAGCTCCCAGCCCCTACCCCTCCGTCTAAGCCAGGCCTCTTACCTTCACTCCCCGGCCTTCACCCGTGCTGCTCCTCCTGCCAGAAGGCTCCTGGCCTCCTGTGGAGTGTACCCATCTGTCAAGGCCCAGCAGTGAGATCTCGTCTGTGAAGCCTCTCACCCCCTATTCTGGGGTGAGCTTTTCCCCCTGTAAACTCTTATCGTCCAAATCTCTCCTTCATATAAGGACCAGATTGGATTGCCCACTCCCCACCCCCTCAGCAGCCTCATTTTAATGTAATCACCCCTTTAAAAAATGCCTTCTCCAAATATTGCATTCTGAGACACTGGGGATGAAAACTTCAGCATATACATATTAGGGGGAATACAGTTCAGCCCCTGACAGCTCGGCTGGGAATGTGAGCAGGGCCTCAGGTCCTTTCCACTCGGGCTATTGCATGCGCAGCTTGAGGTGCAGAAGTGAGCAACCCGAGAGAAACAGACTCAAGTTCCGTCACCGCTTATGATCTGGCTTTGGACATCGCAGTCCCGCTTCTGCCTTAGAATCGGTCTTCCCTGACTCGGGGTGAGGGTCGGCGTGAACCCACCTCTCAGCGGGAGGCTGCAAAGCCACACTGCGAGAAGAACATATGAGGTTGGAGGTGATGTGACCAAAAATGTCACTGCACTGGGAGGGACCCTCAGATGCTTGTGACTGGTTTCTGGCAGATTTCGCCCCAGGCACGTTTTTCTTTGCTGGGTGTGCTTTGCCTGCTGCTGCCATAAATCACAGTTGTGAGTACAGCTACAGCTGAGTCCTGTGAGTCCTCTAGTGAATCACTCAACCTGGGGGTGGTCATGGGGACCCCGGCACAATAATCACCCTGTTCACTCTCGTTAATGATCCATCTGCTCCACCAAAGGTAAACCCAGTGAGTGGCGCATTTTTGTGTGCAGGGCATGCACCCCATGCCTGGCACCTAGTGGGTGTGCTGTAAGCTCTGTGTCCAACGGAGAGCATGATGAGGAGGCGATGGTCGGGAGGTGGGGTTGGTGGCAGGGAGGCCTCCTCTCCTCACCCCCGTGCAGAGGCCCTTCCTTGCGGCTCACAGGAGTTTCTTCAAGTACTGTCGCTCTGACATTGAGCTTTTCATTTCTCCCTAAAGGAAAGCCATTTAGCAAAAAGAATCTCCTAATTTAGCAACATTATCTCTGTCAAGTTACAGGAAGTGGGCATGTGGCCTCTTTGCATGAGTCTCTCAGCGGTGGAAGCTGGCTCTTCCTCCTGAAAACATGTCGTATTTTTAGACTGTCTTGAATGATTTACACACCTTTTCTACAAGCAGACCTGGAGATGGGAATGCACAGGCCTGCCTGGACGTCTTCTCCAATACCCAACCTGTGTGTTCGTGCTGTCACCTGACAGGTGCCCTTGGTAGCCCTTCTCCATCCAAGCCTCCCTCCAGGTGGCCTGCCCTGGCCTGCTCTGTGGTCATTCTGCCTCGTGGAGGCCGGCACAGACTTCCTGCCCCCTGCACATTGCACATTTGGACCTAAGTTCATTGCCACTCCCCCAGAGGGCAAACACTAAAAATAGACTCTCTTCACTGGATGAGGTTTCTAATACAAGCTAAGGACTGCGTCTCTCCACTTACGAGTGTCCGAAACAGCTGTAAGAACTGCACATTCTCCATCTTCCATGACTAAATCCCCTTAACGACCCCAATTCACTCTAGTTCTGGTAACCGGGACGCTCCTGCACTCGAGGCTTGGTGCATGTTCGATTTCTATTTTTATTTTAATGGCTTTGCTATCTGTGCCTTTTCCTATAATCCATGACAAATCATGATAAATTAACTCCATTATTTTTTTACTGTTTGGTTAAACATTGGGAGAATAAAAAATAAGGAGATATTCCTCTTATTTGTAGATTACTGTGATTTCCGACCTAGAGTATTGTGGTCACGGGTGAAAGTGCAGAATATTGAACACTGATCATTTGTGCTGTTTGCTTGGGAGTCACTGCAGTGTGGGATTGGAGAGGAGCCACCCTGCAGTCACTGGACAGTGATAGCCACACCAGCCAGGGCCTGTCCTCAGTCCTGCTCACTCATCTACACATCTCTGTGGGAGATGGGCTCGACCTGGTGGGACCCCATTTGACAGGTGAGGAAAACCGAGGCTGATAGGGATGGAGTAATGTGCCCAAGGTCGCAGCTGGTGAGCTGAATTTGAGCCTGGACAGTCTGCTGGATTCTTGGTCGTTCTGTGATCCTGTCTCTCATGAACCTGGATTTATATTATATCCCTTTGGTTCTGGAAAGTGTCTGACAGCAGGTCAATGCTTGTCGTTACTGCCTGCTTTGGAAGCCCTTAAAAGATGCCCCAACTCTGGCTGTCCTTGTGGGGTGCCTGTCTTGGAAATGAGCAGGCTGCTGACTGAAAAGAGCCTTTCCCTGTAGGTGGGATATGATGCCCCACAGGTGGGACCCCGTATGCCCTACAGGTGGACACGGGTGGTTCTCTCCATCTGTCCTCATCTGTGGCTTCTTCCCTTTGTTAGAGTCTTGAGTTGATGTTGGATATGAGTGTACCTTCTGAGGATCGTCTAAGCAGGGTGGAGGAGATGCAGGTTGCACAGAGGTGGGAGAAGGACCCTTGGGGCCAGGAGGCAGATGTGGGGTGTCCCCAGCTCTGCCCCGGGTCCCAGTGTGACCCTGTACATGTTCACCCTTCTCTGAGCCTGGCTTTCCTCGTGGATGGAGTGTGATTCCGAAACCCAGTGTTCATGGCTGGTCAGGAGGATCACAGGAGAGATGTCTATTGCTGCCAGAACAATTTACCACCAACTCAGCGGCTAAAGCAGCACCAATTTGTCACCACACACAGCTTGTGGGGCATGGGTGCAGGTGGGCTTGCCTGCTTCCCTCTCTGGGTCTCTGCAGTGCTGTGCTCTTTGTCAGACGCTCTGGGAGAGAATTCACTTCCTGCTCGTTCTGGTGGTTGTCAGAATTCAGTTCCTTGAGGCTGTAGGACTGAGGTCCCTATTTTCTTGCTGGCTGTCAGCTGGAGCCGGGGCTGGGGCTGGGGCCCAGGTCATTTTGGTTCTCAGCTCTAGAGGCCACCGCCTTCCCTGGCTCATGTCTACCTTCAAGGCCAGCAAGGGTGGCTGAATCCTCTCAGCCTTCAAATCTCTCCTCCTTCCCTTCCACCCTGTCCACTCCTGCGTTCCCCTCTGCTTCCTAAGTGATTCCATGAGGCCCATCGGGTCCTCCAGGTTCATCTCCATATCTTCAGGTCTCCTGATTATAACCAAAGGCCTTCACATTGGTGCCTACATTGGTGCTTGATCAGGTCACCGGGGGTCAGGAGTCCTGAGGGAATGAATGGCTCTCAAATTCTGCTGTCCTTACTGTGGGTAAGTGGCTGAGGGCTGCTTGGAGGAACCTCATGGTGGCTGAGGGCTGCCTGGAGGAACCTCACAGTAAAACAAACATCCTCTCACTTAACCAGCACATAAACTCATATGTGAGACTCTGATTTGTAGCAGTCATAGTGCACAGGAAGTTTGTTCATTTATTACAGATTTAGCTGCAGGGTGCTTTTGATAAAAAGACTTGGTTGAATATAGTTAAAACAAATCTGGGATGTGCCCCCTTGCTCAGCATTTCCGTTGCCCCTGTCCCAGTCCAGGCTGCCCCATCTCTCCCTGTCCGATGCAGCAGCCCCGCCCCCCTGGTCCCTGGGGCCATCTCTGCTGTCGTCCACTTTATCCTCTATCTGGCAGCCCCAGCACCCTTCCAGGAGAGGTCAGTCTGCTCTCAGCTCTTCCTGGCTGGAGACCCTCCCAGGTTTCCTGTCTCTCCCAAGATAAGATCCATGCTTCTACTCATGCTGGGTCAAGAGGCCCTTTGAGTCCTGAGGCCTGTCCCCATCCTCAGCCTCCCGCTATCTCCCCAGTACTGCCCCACCCCTCACCCCTGGCTGCTTCTCAGCCTCTCCAACTGCCCTGTGCTTGCTAGTCTTGCCCTACCACTCCCCACCCCCGCGGCCTGGCCCCCATGCCTGGCACAGGCCCTGTGCTCAGTGAATACTGGTTGAATGAGTGGGCACATGAATCAGCGAATGAGAGACTCAAATGATCAAATATAAAGCAGAGCCTGCGTCTCAGGGACACTCCTCCAGCCTGGCGAGTCTGCAGTCTTCAAGGCCCGTTGCCGAATGAAGGGTCTATTTCCCATCTTTGCTGTGAGTCCCAGGTTTCCATGGGAGCAGAACCTACCCTGTTCTAATGTCTGCACCTTCACTCCCAGCTGCTGACGGCCCCCCAGGGCCCATCCCCAGGAACAGGGAGGCTCCTTTTATGCCACAAGGTATAGACTCACAGATTCCCCCAAGTAGCAATTGAAAAGAACCAGCAGGGTCCGTGACCCCAAACTGCAGGCTGAAGTACCAGGGTAATCTTTGTCACACCCCAAGTTGCGGGACAGCAGAGCCCTCTGCCAAATAGAGAAGTGAATGTTATTCCCCCGTGGGCTTTGGAAAATCCTTGCACTATTGTTAATATCTCAGGGCGAAGGCCGGTGAGGGCGCCAGAATTTAATTGCCTAAATAATTGCTTTCCCCAAATGCAAAATCCCGGCGGACCCACCAGCTTCAGTGCGCTCATCGGTTTTAATGAATGGTGGGCGCCGAGAGAGATCACAGCTTCTGTGCAAACACGGACGGCCGTCACTATTTATAGCTTTGTACAGGTTGATTCTTGGGATCATCATTGCTACGGCTGCAGAACGTAAGATCTATTTTTAAAGCACTACCTATAAGCCTAGTGCTATGGATTTTCGGTAATTTATAGCTCGGGCTACGAGACTGCTTTTGAATGGTTACTCTGTAAAGTACTTAATCTACAGTTGCTGCGATGGGGTGCTGGTGGCACGAATCTGTGCTGTGGTGAGTCCGTAAGCCCAGCTCCATGGACTCTGCTGGGAAAAGAAACAACTGTCTTAAGTATATAAATCCAGGAAACATAGGAAACGTCCACATTGAACTGGCAGAAGGAGAACATGTTTGGGTGACAAGGGGCATTATTTAAACATGAAAGATCTTCCTTTAAAAGTTAAAGAAAAGAAGTAAACACCTAATAGTGTATACAACAATGCTAATTCTAGAAGAGGGTTATAGATTTGCTCTTTTATTTATTATTAACATTCTAATTATGTAAGTGTTTCATGATCTCCTCCTTCTGGCAAAAATGAAAGCATTTTGAGTAGGGGCACAGGGAGCTCGGACAGTCGCCATCGTGGACTCTAGGCTCTTCTCTCCGCTTCTGTAGGCAGCTGTTTCACCATGGAGGACGGGGATGCCCAGAACATCCACCTTGTGCTTCCATAGTCATATGTATCTGTGGGAATATATGGTACTGGTGAGTGTGTGTGCACTCATGTGTGCATGTGTGTGCGTGAGTGTGTGTGCTCCATGAGTGATTATGGCATTGTTATGTTATTTACTAACCCAGGAAATAAGAGCTCCAATGATGTTAGACTACAAAGATCTTTTGCAGTACAAGGAAGCCGCTGAGTGCTATTCCCTAGTGTGGATATACCACAGGGCAGCCGTTCTGCTTTGAGGTATGTTTAGGTTGTTTCCACTTGATTGGCCTCATGCATACCTTCCTGTGTTTGGGGTTTCTCTGGAGTAGATGACAAGAACTGGATGAGCTGGGACAGGACATTTTCTATTTGGGCAGATGCAGCCAGTCATCCTGGTTGCTGGTTTCAGTCCCATCCAGCATCTGCAGTGCCTGTTTCACCACATCTTCACCAGCACTTGGTGTTAGACTTTCAACTTTACCTGTTTGTTTGTTTATTCTTTCCTTCACTGGGATCAGGGGGTAAAGCCTGGTGGTTAAGAAGGAGGCCTGAGGGGACAGATCCACGCCAGTCCTCCTGCTCCCTGGATCTGTGGCCTCGAGGAGCTCTGCTGGTTCCTGTCTTAGACTTTTTTGGCTGCAACAACAGAATATCTTAGATGGATAATTTAGAAACAGCAGAAATTTATTGCTCACTGTTCTGCAGGCTGCAAAGTCCAAGATCAAGGTGCCGGCAGATTTGCTGTCTGGTGAGTGCCAGTTGCTCAGAGGTGGTTCCTTGCTGCTACGTCCTCACAAGCGAAAGGTGTACACAGGGCTCCCTGGACCCTCTTTTATAAGGCACTTATCACTGATGAGGGTGGGGCCCTCATGACCTAATGGTCGTCATCTCTGAGTGCTGTGCTGTCCTATGCAGGACCCATGTCCCATATGTGGCTATTGAAATTTATTTGAATGTTAAATGAACTAAAATGAGATGAAATTAAAAATTCAGGTCCTCTGCAGCATGCACCACATTTTAAGCACTCTCAACACTTGTGGCTTCCATGATGGACCGTGCCACGTATACCATCTTCATTCTCGTAGAACATTCTAGCGCATAGTGCAGCGCCAGGGATGAGGCAGCCTCCCCAGTAATTTGCACCAGCCCCAGCCTGCCCTTGACAGGGTTCTGGCCATTCCCATCCCTCGCATAGACACATCTCATCCTCTCCGAAGGCACCTGCTCCTCCCTCCAGGCTGAGCCATCAGAGTCCCATCAGAGTCCCTCCCACGGCGCCCCAGTGCTTCAGTTCCCCACTTCCGGTGGCTCCCGTCAGCGTCCACTTCGCAGGTCTCCACCCGGGCAAGGCTCCTCACTCATCTCCCAGCTCTGGTCTTGGCCTCCACATCTTCCTGAGTGACACCATGCGGGGAACTTGGTGGGTATTTTAGGGGACAGATGAGGAAGCTGAGGCCTCAGGAAGACAGCTGAAGTGTTTTTGGGTGAGGTGGACCAGGGACCACTTTGGGGCACCAGCAACTCCAGCTCCTCATCATGGGGGCCAGGGCGAATTCCTTTCTTTAGGAGATTCTGCCTTCTTTTTCCCACAATGCAGTGCCACTGGGGGAGAGCTCATGGCTGATCTCACCCACTGAGACCCACTGAGATCCATTGAGACTCCATTTCTGCAAAGCTCTCCAGACCCTTCGCCCATGGCCTTGGGAGAACGGTGAATGTTAAAGGGCCGAGAGTGTCGCCGCAGAAGCCATGTGGCTCCCCGCAGCAGGGCCAAGGCCTCTGTTACTTTATTTTGTGTTGTTTTTCTATAAAGTGATAGATATATATGGTAAAAATATAAAGAATACAGTAGGACGTAAGGCAAAAATCAGCTTCTCTTGCCCCTCAACTCTCCAGATCTCTGGGTCTTCTCTGGCTGCTCCCAGAGAAGTGCCGTGGCTCTAAGAGGTCACCAGTGTTGCCTCTGAATCCTTCTGGAAAGTCTACACAAAACTTTTGTGCATGGCTTTTGAAATACACACACACACACACACACACAACATTCCTATTCTGTGTATGCTTCCGCACACCTTGATATTTCTATTAACAGTGTATCACAGTAGTTGCTGTGTATGAGCCTACAAATGTCTTCCAAGAAGATCTCATCGCAGGACCTTTGTGTGTGCTGTTTCCCACGCCTGGCATGCTCTTTCCTTAGAGAGCCCTGTGCCTATGGCTGATTCCCTTATTCCACTCAGGCCTTTGCACCAGTATTTCTAAACCTTGACCCTTCTTTCTTTCTAAGACCAGTGTTAGGTTCACAGCAAAACTGAGAGGAAGGTACAGGGATATTCCATAGACCCCCATCCCAACATGCATAGCCCCACACATTATCAACATCCCCCACCAGGGCAGTACATCTGTTACAACTGATGCACCCACATGGACGCAGGAAGATCACCCACAGTCCATGGTTTACATTAGGATGTATCATTGGTGATGTACATTCACTCATTCTTTAGAACAATTCATACATTTTTAAATTTTTTTAATTTTATTTATTTATTTTTAATTATACTTTAAGTTCTAGGGTACATGTGCACAACGTGCAGGTTTGTTACATATGTATACATGTGCCATGTTGGTGTGCTGCACCCATTAACTCATCATTTACATTAGGTATATCTCCTAATGCTATCCCTCCCCCTTCCCCCCACCCCACAACAGGCCCCAGTGTGTGATGTTCCCTTTCCTGTGTCCAAGTGTTCTCATTGTTCAATTCCCACCTATGACTGAGGACATGTGGTGTTTGGTTTTTTGTTCTTGTGATAGTTTGCTCAGAATGATGGTTTCCAGCTTCATCCATGTCCCTACAAAGAACATGAACACATCCTTTTTTATGGCTGCATAGTATTCCATGGTGTATATGTGCCACATTTTCTTAATCCAGTCTAGCATTGTTGGACATTTGGGTTGGTTCCAAGTCTTTGCTATTATGAATAGTGCTGCAATAAACATATGTGTGCATGTGCCTTTATAGCAGCATGATTTATAATCCTTTGGGTATATATGCAGTAATGGGATGGCTGGGTCAAATGGTATTTCTAGTTCTAGATCCTTGAGGAGTCTCCACACTGTCTTCCACAATGGTTGAACTAGTTTACAGTCCCACCAACAGTGTAAAAGTGTTCCTGTTTCTCCACATCCTCTCCAGCACCTGTTGTTTCCTGACTTTTTAATGATTGCCATTCTAACTGGTGTGAGATGGTATTTCATTGAGGTTTTGATTTGCATTTCTTTGGCCAGTGATGATGAACATTTTTTCATATGTCTGTTGGCTGCATAAATGCCTTCTTTTGAGAAGTGTCTGTTCATATCCTTTGCCCACTTTTTGATGGGGTTGGTTGTTTTTTTCTTGTAAATTTGTTTGAGTTCTTCATAGATTCTGGATATTAGCCCTTTGTCAGATGAGTAGGTTGCAAAAAGTTTCTCCCATTCTGTAGGTTGCCTGTTCACTCTGATGGTAGTTTTTTTCATTCATTTTTTTCCAAGACAAAATCATTCAATTTTCAGACAAGTTTATAATGACACCTACCCCTCCTTATAGTATCATAGAGATACTGCCCTAAAAATCCTCTGTGTGCTACCTATTCATTCCTCTCTTCCTTCTCTGCAACACCTGGCATCCACTCATCTTTTTATTGTCTCCATAATCTTGCCTTTTTCAAGAACAGAATAGAGTTGGAATCATACAGTGTGTGGTCTTTTCAGATCTGCTTCTTTCACTGAGCAATATGCATTTACATTCCCTCCATATCATTTCATGGCTTTATAGCTCATTTTTTTGTACTGAATAATATTCCAATGTTTGGATCTACCACAGTTTGTTTGTCTACTCACCTGCTGAAGGACTTCTTGGTTGCTTCCAAATTTTGACAATTATGAATAAAGTTGCTATAAAAATCCGTGTGCAGGTTTTTGTGTAGATATGAGTTTTCAACATCTTTGTATAAATACCAAGGAAGGCAATTTCTGGATCGTGTGGTAAGAGGAGTTTTAGTTTTGTAAGAAACCACCAAGCTGTCTTCTAAAGTAGCTGCACGATTTTGCATTCTCAGCAGCAGTGAATGTGAATGAGAGTTCCTGTTGCTCCACATTCTCACCAGCATTTGGTATTGTCAGTGTTCTGGACTTTGGCCATTCTGATGGGTGAGCAATGGTCTCTCACTGTGGTTTCAGTTTGCATTTCTCTAATGGCATAATGTTTGGAGCATCTTCTCATGTACTATTTAGCATCTGTAGGTTGTTTTGGTGGGGTGATCTATTCAGGCTTTTGGCCCATTTTTAAATCAAATTGTTCATTCTCTTACTGTTGAGTTTCAAGAGTTCTTTGTATATTTTGGATAACAGTCCTTTATTAGGTATGTGTTTTACAAATATTTTCTCCCAGTCTTCAGCTTCTCTTTTCAATCTCTTGACAGTGTCTGTACAAAGTAGACTTTTTTTATTTTAGTGAAGTCCAGTATATCAATTATTTCTTTCAAGGATGATGCCATCATATTGCATCTAAAAAGTCCTCACAAAACCTAAGGTTTTCTAGACTTTTCTCCTGTGTTATCTTCTAGGAGTTTTACAGTTTTATGTTTTACATTTAGTTCTATGATATATTTTGAATTAATTTTTGTGAAAGGTTTAAGGCTTGTGTCTAGATTCAGTTATTTTTCTGCATGTGGATATCCACTTGTTTGAGAACATTTGTTGAAAAGACTTCCTTTTCTCCATTATATTGTCTTGGATCCTTTGTCAAAAATCAGTTGACTATATTTATGTGGATCAATTCCTGAGCTCCCTATTCAATTCCACTGATTTATTTGTCTGTTTTTCTTCCAGTATCACACTGTCTTGATTAATGTAGCTTTATAGTAAGTCTTAAAGTTGGGAATGCCAGTCCTCCAACTTTGTTCTTCTCCTTCAACAGTGTGTTGGGTATTCTAGGCCTTTTGCCTCTCCATATAAATCTGAGATTCAGTTTGTGAATAGTCACAACTGATTTTGACTGAGATTGCATTGACTTTATGGATCCAATAGAGAAGAACTGACATGACAATATTAAGCAGCCTTCCCATCCATGAACATGGATTCTCTCTCCATTTATTTGGTTCTTGGATTTCTTTCATCAGAGTTTTGTCATTTTCCTCAAATCTTATACATATTTTGTTAGATGTATACCTAGGTATTTTATTTTTGGGGGGTGACTTGCTCATTGCTGGTTTATAGAAAGAGATTAACTTCTGTATGTTATCCTTGTATCTTGCAACCTTGCTACAATAATTTATTAGTTTCAGGAGGCTTTTTGGTCGAGTTTTTTTTTTTATTTTCTACATAGATTTTCATGTCATTTGTGAATGAAGACAGTTTTATTTCTTCCTTCCTAATCTAGGTACTTTTTATTTTTCCTTTTCCTGTCTTATGGCGTTAGTTGAACTTGAACAATGTTAAACAGACACACAATGTTGAAAATCTGTCTGAGTTTTGTCAGATTGTGTCTTTCAAGGAGTCAGTTCCTTTCATCTAGGCCATCAAATTTGTGGACATAGAATTGTTCAGAGTATTCTGTCATTATCCTTTTAATGTTCATGGGGTCTGCAATGTGTGTTCCCTCTTTCACTTCTGCTATTAGTAACTTGTGTCCTCTCACTTTCTTAGTTAAGCTGGCTACAGACTTAACAATTTTATTGATGTTTTGTCAAAGTACCAGGTTTTGGTTTCATTGATTTTATTGATTTTCTATTTTGAATTTCATTGATTTATGCTCTAATTTTGTATTAGTTTTGTATCTGCTTGCTTTGGATTTAATTTGCTCTTCTTTTTCTAGTTTACTAAGGTAGAACCTCAGATAACTGATTTTAGATCTTTCTTCTTTTCTAGGATATACATTCCGTGTTACAAATTTCACTCTAAACATTGTTCTCACTGCGCTCACAAATTTTCATAAGTTGTGTTTTATTTTTGTTCAGTCCAAAATATTTTTAAATTTCACTCGAGATTTCTTCTTTGACCTATGTGGCACATGAGGTGTGTTGTTCAATCTCCACGTTTTGAGATTTTCCAGTTATCTTTTTGTTATTAATTTCTAGTTTAATTTAACTGTGGCCTGAGAGCAGATGTTGTATAATTTCTTTTAAATTTGTTACTGTGCTGGGCATGGTGGCTCACACCTGTAATACCAGCACTTTGGGAGGCCGAGACAGGTGGATCACAAGGTCTGGAGTGCGAGACCAGCCTGTCCAATACGGTGAAACCCCATCTCTACTAAAAAATACAAAACTTAGCCCGGCATGGTGGCGCACGCCTGTAGTCCCAGCTAATCGGGTGGTTGAGGCAGGAGAATGGCTTGAACCTGGGAGGCGGAGGTTGCAGTGAGCCAAGATTACGCTACCACACTCCAGCCTCTCAAAATAAGAACAAAAATAATAAATAAATAAATACATTTGTTAATGTGAATTTTGTGTCCCAGAATATGGTCTATCCTGGTGAATATTTCATGTGAGCTTGAGAAGAATGGGTATTCTACTGTTGTTGGATGAAGTGGTTTATAGATGTCTGTTACATCCAGTTGATTGATGGTGCTGTTGAGTTCAACTCTGTCGTTACTGATTTTCTGCTTAATGGGTCTGTTCGTTTCTGATAGACGGGTGTTGCGGTCACCAACTTTAATCCTGGATTCATCTATTTTTTTCTTTGAAGTTCTGTCTATTTTTACCTCATGTATTTTGACGTCTGTTATTAGGTGCGTACATGTTAAGGATTGTTATGTCTTTTTGGAGAATTGACTCCTTTATCATTATGTAATGCCCTTGGTTGTCCCTGGTAGCTTCTCTTGCTCTGAAGTCTGCTCTGCCTTTCTTCTTTACTTTTATTTTTTACTCTTAACTGTAAGATACCTGTTAAAAAGTGCAGATACCGTAAACATTCATCTTGATGAATTTTCACCAAGTGAACACACCTCTGTAGGCAGAACGCAGTTCAAGAAGCAGAATATAACCTGGATCCCAAAGCCCCCTCGTGTCCCCTCTTAACAAAACCCCTCCTCCACGGGTAGCTATTCTCTGCAGTCTAACATCATCAAGTAGTGTTGTTTGGTTTTTATTTTTCTTTGTTGTCTTTTTTCAGACAGAGCTCACTCTGTTGCCCAGGCTGGAGTGCAGTGGCATGATCTTGGATCCCTGCAACCTCCACCTCCTAGATTCAAGCGATTCTCCTGGCTCAGTCTCCCAAGTAATTAGGACTACAGGCACACAGCACCATGCCTGGCTAATTTTTGTGTGTGTATATTTTTAGTAGGGACAGGGTTTCACCATGTTGACCAGGCTGGTCTTGAACTTCGGACCTCAAGAGATCTGTCCACCTTGGCCTCCCAAAGTGCTGGGTTATAGGCATGAGCCCCCATGCCCGGCCCTGGTACTGAACCTTCTGTAAATGGAATGAGATAGAACATAGTCTTCTTTAACAGAATATTGTGATACCTACCCGGGTTTTTGTCTGGTTAATTTCACTGTTGTATGGTATTTCATTTTGTGAATATAGCACAATTTAATGCCTGTTCAAATTCTTAGGTTAAAAACTTCAAAAACATCTTATTGTCTGACAATTATCTTTGATTTGGATGAGTTATTCTGCGTGTAACACCTCTGGACATTGGCATACGTAGTTTGTGTGTCTGCTCAGCAAATTCCTCTGTGTCCTTCCAAGGTCTGCTCAGCAGGGCGGTGGTGTATTTTTGCATCTGTTTTGTGTACTGCTGGATCACCAGTGCCTGGTGCATAGCAGGTACTCAACAAGGCCATTTCCTGGAGCTTCCCTGAGCTTCCCAGCCTGGCCAGTGGCTCCGTACACTCCTACCTCTCCATGCTGTGATGGTGTTGGACACGGCTTACCCCTTCACCATGCAGACTGGGCCAAGCCATCCCATGCCTGACGGCACACAGGACAGGGCCTGGCATGGAGTCAGTGTTTGGTGCATGTTTGTTGAGCAAATGTCTTCTTTGTAAGCTGGGGTTGCTGGTAGAGATTTTGGTGGGTTGGGGAGGCCAGAGGAAGGAGCTGGAGCTGGTATTATGGAAGGAATGTAGGAGCCCTTTTCTGTCCTGTTGGTAACCCTTGTTAGATACCCTGTCTGAGCCTCAACTTCATTGTTTGTAAAAAGAGGATGATTATTCCAACCTCACAAGATTATAAATCAATGCATGCGAGGTCCTTGGTAAGCTCTAGGATCTACAAAAATGCTATCAGCATTAATCTTGTTACCTCCTCCTCTTCCTTTCATACTTCCTCCTCCTTTATCATCATCAAGTCAGTGACTTTTCGGGGGGCCCAACAAAAGCATGAAGTTCCTGCCTGTGTGAGTTGGGGTATATTTGATGCAATAACGGCCTGGGCTCTGGAGCTGAGGACATGGGATCCAGTCCTGGCTTTGCAGGTTTGTGACCTGGGGCAGGTACTTAAGAACTTTGCCTCTCGTTTTCCTCATTTGCTAAATGGGAAAATCACAGTTCTACCTGATTTGGGTAGTTTCAGCATTAGCCATGTCAATCATTGTAAAGTTTTTAGAACAATGGCTGGCACGTGGTAAGAGCGAAGTGTTAAGTAAATGAAAACCCTACTATCAGAGGCCTATGCCAGCAGGATGTTTGGCCCCTTTACAAGAGATCAGGAGGGAGACAGGTGCAAGGTCTTTCTCTGCTGTTAGCGTTTCATCCTCGTGTGTGTCGCTGCAGGGTCACAGGCTGGCTGCTGTAGTTCCAGGCCCCACAGGGCACTCCAGGGCAGGAAGCAGGAATGCAGTCAGGACTGCAAACTGCACCTGCAATGGTGACAAATGCTTTTTCTGTAAGTGGCTCTCTCTGTCTATCAGCAGTCGTTCCCAGAGGCCCCAGAAGCCTGTTCCTCTCCTTTCGTTAGCTAGAGTCGGAGCATGCAGTATCTGTCACTGTGTGGGGGGACCCAGGATGGAGGAAAAGTCACCTGGAGGTCTATAGCTTTGTGCTGACAACATACAAGATGGGTCAGTGGCCCATGACACAAGAGTGCAGGGGCCAGTGGGGCTGCTTTCCACCCTCCCTGTCGAAAGCCTCCCTGCTTTGGGTTGTGTTTCTCTGCTCTGGGTTCTGTCTTCTATCTCTGCTGCCTCATAGGCCGCTCTCCCAGTCACCTGGATGTGCTGGGGGCACGGAAGGAGAATATCAAAGGGCAGATGGTCTCTCACAAGGAACTTTTTGTTCTGCTAATGGTGAAAGCATACTGAGGGCTTCTGTGTGCTACGTCAAATGCCCAAACCCTGTAAGCTAGGTTCTCTTCTTCTCAAGTATACACCGAGGCTCAGCAGGGCCACACAGTCAGAAAATGTTGGGACCTGATCTTGTGCCTGGGTCTGTGGCTCCTGCCCTAGACAGCTTGAGTGGACTTGACCCCAAGGAAGGCTGGGCACATCTCCAGGAAGCCATGGGATGCTCACACCACATTTTTTCAGGGCGACTCTGGCTGCCAGTGCCCTTCAGGGCAGAGGCCGTGAATGGTGAAATCAGGGATTTGGTTCTAGAAGAGCTGGGTGTGTTGTTTTTAAAAAGCCTTGGTTGGCATTGCATTGAGCACCACTCTGGGTAGTCTATGGTCACAGCTGTAGGTAGAGAGTCCCTCAGGGATGTGGTCAAAGGTGCAGGAAGTGAAGTTCAAGGCTATGTCATCAAGCCAGGTCCAAGGACCAATCCCACCCGCCACTACTTCAGGTGTTGTTTTTCCAGGTGACCAGCAGAGGGCGCGGCTGCCCACCTGACGAACCTGGCCTCTGCCAGAGTGGTGGTTTTGCTTCATCTTTCCTTGGGTCCTGGAACTCCCACACTGGTGTTTTGCCTTCTTGTTTCTCTTTGGATGGTCCCCTATGAGTTTAGCCTGAGAGGGTGGCTTGAGCAGTTCTTCGTAAGCATTTGAAGTTTGCTGAATGAGTTATTTTTACATTAAGGGTGAACAAGAGTTCCCTGGAGTCCCAGAGAAGAACCCAGATTGTCCTGGGGGACTGAGGCAGCACAGACAGCGTGAGCCCCTCAGTCCCACAAAGCCTGGAGCCAACTTGGGCCGTGGGGAGGCTGAGCCTTCACTCCTGGAGCAGGGCAGTTGCCCGGCTAGGCTCCGCCATGCACATTCATTCATTTATTCATCAACAGATATTTATGTACTGGGAGACTACGACCTCCCAGGCACATTCCGTGCCTGTGGAGCTGACATTGCCACCATCCAGGTTCTTGGCCCATCAGCTCTCCAGGGCCCTAGGAAAGCAGTTGGTAGCATAAGAAAACTGCAGAATTGAGCTAACCGTCTAAGTGCCTGCAAGAAGTAGCCTCAGGCCAGTGGTTGGTTTCAATTTACAATCCCATTGCTACGCACTCTGGATGCCTTTAAAGTGTGTTTGGTTGGATTGGAAAGCCCTTCAGAAGTTGGGTTTAACCTGGAGCTGAAGCCCCACAGCGGGTTGGTCTCAGGAGAGCCACCACCACAGTTGGTTTAACACTTGCCCCTTGAGCCATGGAAAGGCCACGATGGAACCGTGACCATGCTCATCTGCAACCGGTATGAGCGTGTGCCCTTCCATTGCCTGCCCTGATCAAGTAGACGGTGCCTGTGAGTATCAAATGGTTGCTGAGCCAGGGCAGCAGACTCTTCCACATCACCCCAAAGGCTGCTTGTCAAACGGGGCTCCTCCTCTTTTCTGCCTCATCCCTCCCTGCTCTGATCCTCCCCACCCAGGAAATAGCATCACACCCACCCTGTTGTCAATATCAGCTTTGCTGGTTACCTCAATTCTACCCACCTCATAAATGGTTAACTAGAAAACAAAACAAAACAAAACAAAAAAACCCTGGAGGTATCCTTGGCTTCTCTCTCTAGTCTCCCATAGCTCATCCATTGCAAACCTGTGGGAGCCACCTTCAGAGGACACCGAGTCCAGCCTGCTGGGTGCCTCTGCCTATTCCTGCTGGGCCGAGCCGCTGCCACCACCCACCAGGATGATTTCCAGCCTCCTGGTCCATCCCGCTGCTTCCTCCCTTGCCCCACGTGTCCCTTCTCTAACAGCAGCCAGAAGGATGCTCTGGAGACCCACCACTGCCTCAGTGGCTTTCCACCATCCTTGGAACAAAATCAGGCTCTTCCTGAGTCCGTGAGATGGTGCATGGTCTGGGTCATCCCCTCTCTGTGGCTGCAGATCCTTGCTCTGGCCTCTTTGCAGAGACTCCAGGGCTCCATGCTGCTCCCACCTCGTGGTCTTTGCTCAGGCTCTTCCCTCTGCCCGGGGCACCCTTCCTCCCTTGCATGTCCAGTTGGCTTCCATTTGCCCGTGCACTTCCAGAGCATCGCTTCTTCAAACCAGGCTCCCTCCCTGCTCCAGATGAGGCATCCTGCACGCTGTACTCACTGAAATTAATTGATCCTTTGATTCATATTAGTCAATCTTGTCTTCTGTGCTAGACCTCAAGCTCCACAAAGCCAATGTGCAATCATGTCTCATTCATGGTGGTATTCCTGGCAAAGTGCCTGTTTGGGCACAGAATAGATGCTTAGGAAATATTGGGTAGTTGGATGCATCCATTGGTCTGTACCTGTTTTAAGAATGAGACCAACTTGGGAGGTGTGTAGGGTTGGAATTGGTCTTGGGGTACCATTCCTCACCACTCCCTAATGAGCGGGGGTACCTCATACATGCGCTGTGTGTTGGAGGCGGTCTGCCATCCCTGAGCCACCTTTGCAGTGATGTGCTCCCTGGCTGCCCCTGGGCAGAGGAAACCGCCTTTGCCTTTGCGGTTTTGTGAGTTTTGAAAAGGATTTGGGCAATTTGGACTGACTCTGTCCCATCTCTGTGTTCTTCAGGGAGCGGTGCTGGGTTATCGGAGCTGCCCTGAGTCAGGAAATGGCTTTGGATTTTCAGATCAAGGAGATCAAGGGGCAGAAGGGGGGTCCTTCGATGAGCTTCTATCTGATCTGGAATCTGGGTGGAGACAGGGAGGGTTTCAGTGTGATTATACCCACCAGGGCAAGAAGCGGAACCCAGTCCTCCAAATTCAAAGCTCAGCCTAGTGCCTCTATCTGCTTTTTTTTTTTTTTTTTAAAGAAAGCTTTATTGAAAGAATTTACATATCATTAAGTTCACGCATTTAAAGTATAAAATTCAGTGGTTTTTAGTATATTTACAGAGTTATAAAACCATCACCATAATCTAATTTTAGAACATTTGAACATTTCTAGAACTCAAAAAAGAAACTCTGTACCCATTAGCAGTCAGCCCCTCTCTTCCCCCACTCCCCATCCTCAGCGTCCACAGATCTGCTTTCTGATTTGATGGACATTGCATATAACTGGGTTCATGTGGCACGTGGCCTTCTGCCACTGGCTTCTTTTACTTGTGTAATGTTTTCCAGGTTCATCTGCACGTGATTGTGGCACGTATCAGTGTGTCCCTCCTTTTCATGGCTGCATATTGTCCTACAGTAAGAATGGACCACATTTTATTTACCCATTTATCAGTCTATGGACATTTAGGTTGTTCGTAATTTTTTGACCATTATGAAGCTTTCTTCATTCCAATAGGGTTTCTGCAATGGCCTTCCAAATCCACCCCTTGCCAGGGATCTTGTTGAGGAGGGACAGTTGGTGACTTTCACAAAAACCTCTTGTGGGCCCTCAAGGCTGGAAACCCTCCTCCAAACAGGTGCCTGTCACACACCTTGGGTACCAGATCCTTACAGGGCTCAAGCTGGTCATGGTCTGGAGATGACCGACTTTGAAGGCCAAAGTCTCTCCTGCAGGCAATTTACCCGGAGACCTTATTATTTTCTATTGATCAGTAGAGGTGGGATTGCTAACTTTTTTTAAATTTAAAACTATTTTTAGTATGGAACATCTCAAAGCCAAAGAATAATATAAGGAACAGCTCCAGCTCTACCTACCTTTAGCAAACCACAGTGCTTTGCTAAAATATATACTTCTAAGAAATAAAACTTGGTTGCATCTCATCTTCTGCTTCCCCACTCCATGTGGACTCCTGAGCTCAAATGCCAAGTCTTATCCTTTTATATGTTTTTAACCCTCATCCATACACAGTTTGGTGGAGCAGGTGAATGGGTGCTGCAGTGTAGACCATGTGAAGGGACCAGGGATAATTTTTGGTGGTACAGGGACAAGGCAGTAACATTGGCTTAGATAGAAAGTTCCTTCTGGTCTTCGTCTTTATGGTAACATTAAGGAGGATGTCTCTATTCGCTGCCTGCCTGGCTGAACTCCTCTCTCACCCTTGGACCCTTTTTAACCACACAGGAGACAGCTCAGGCCAAGAGTGGACTCAGGTATTGAGTTAGTGCTGTGGTCCCTCCCACCAATGCCAGCCAGCGAGGCTGTGCTCCATCAGTCCTATCGAAGGCTTCCTTTAACATGCATGTCGGCCCGGTGTGGAGGGGCACACCTGTACTCCCAAGTACTCGGAAGGCTGAGGTGGGAGGATTGTTTGAGCCCAGGAGTTTGAGGCTGTAGTGCACTATGACTGCCCCTGTGAATAGCCACTGCACTCCAGCCTGGACAACAGAGCAAAACTCTTTCAATAAAAAAAGAGAGAGAGAGAAAGAAAAGAAAAAATATGTTTAAGTGCAAAGAGTTGATTTAAAGACGGATCTTAAGGCAATGGAAGAATAGGTTTTAAATAGGGAAGGCTAAAAAACATAGGGATGGTTGGCAAATGACAGACAGCTGGAGACCTCTGGTGTGACCTTTCTCCTCTCCCCCACCTATAGCCAGTCTCTGGCCTCTATCCCTTCCTGCCTGTCCCCACCATCTCTGCACCTGCTACGGCTGGGTCAGCTGCAGGCTTCCTTCCAATGGAACTGAACTGTCTCAGGTGTTCACTCACCCAGACTTGGAAGGGGCCCAAGGCATGGCTGGGGGCAAGGATTCAGAAACCTTCCCATGGGGCCGGTACTCAGTGTGTCAGGACAGCCCCTGGGGACTTGGAGTGGGGGGTGTTGAAGACCCACTTGGAGAGACCCTGGGCCAAGAGCATTGGCTGTGGCCCAGCTCTTCCACGTGCTGGCTTGTGACCTGGGCAAGAGTGCTCACCTCTTGAAGTTGCCCTCATCTCAAAAGTAGAGACCACAGTAGCTCTCACCTACCAGGGCAGTTGTAGGAAGGAATGAGGTTCCCCTGCAAAATGCTCAGTCCAAGGCTGGCAGGCCACGTCCAGCCAGCACATTTTTATATGGATAAAACGTATCTATTCCTAGCAGTTTCCCACCAGTTTCCTCTTTGTTTCCTGATGTTAATTGCCAACTGTAATTAAATGATTATTTGGGCATCTTATTAGTGTGTTGGTGACCATTCTCGGCTTCACCCTCCCCCTTTCCCGGAAGACTCAAGGAGGTGGGGCGTCTCTGTGTTTGTGCACTGCTAGGTCCCTAATGCCTGGTGTGGTGCCTGGCACACACTCGACTCTGCACATATTCTGAATGAATGAATGAGTCCTTTCTTTAGAGGTGACTGATGCTGCTGAAATAACTGCTGCTAAGAGCCCAAAGCTCTGTATGGAGTGAACATCCACTTTATTCCCCCTCCCCACCACCACCCCGCTCAGTTATGTCCTTGGTGCTTAATCGGGATTTCGTCCACACTGCCTGCGCTCACACTGCACTCCCAGGCCCTGCTGTAGGTGCTAATCTGATGGGGGCAGCCTTAGGGAGGGCTCTGTCCCCAGCAGGAGGACCCTTGGTGAGCAACTCTCCCCACTTCCCCCCACCCCTTCCAGCACCTGCAAAGGGGACTCAGAGTGGGGCTGCCCCATGGGGTTGTTTGAGAAATTGAAATGGAGGTGTCCTCTCCCAGGTGTCTCTATGGCCCTTGAATCCTGATGTCTGTTGAAATGCCTCCTCCTCTGGGCACCTTCCAGGACCAGGCCAGGTGACACCACCATTCCGCCCCCGTCTCTGCCCCTTTCCTGGACTTTCTGCCTTCCCTGCCCTGGCTGGGGAAGCAGCAGCTGCCTGCCTGCGTTCACCCCACACCACCGCTGGGGTGGTGAGAATCGCTCCTTAGCACCCTGGAGGACACCTCTGTGAGTGGCAGCCCTGGGGGGTTTTGCCTCCCTTGCCTGGCCCCTCAGGTTCCTAAGGGCATCTGCGGAAAAGCCTCATTGGAAAGCGCCCGTGGCCTCTTCCCTCTCCCTCCCCGGCAGGGAGGAGGGTTCGGAGTGTCCGGTGCCCTAGCAGGCCCAGGCCAGGTGGTTGCGGGGAGGAAGCCTCAGGTCGCTCCCCTCCGGTGCCGGGGTGGGCGCGTCGGGACCCACTGGCCTCCCAGTCCCAGGAGAGGAAGGATCAGGGAAACCAGCTGTCTGCAGCTGCTGGGGAAATTAGGGGCCCTCAGGGTTCCCTTTCCTCCGGGAGGGGAGGAAGCAGGACTAGGAAGCTTTCTTGTTTCTAGAGCACGGCTTGGGAGGGTGGGCGGCTCCTAACCCAGGGTCCAGCCCCGCCTCCCCAACCCCTGCGCGCGGTCCAGGTATGTGCGACCCCTCCTAGTGGCCACGCGCCTTCTCACGCCCCTCTCCCGTGACGTCATGCTCCTCTCGCGCGGCATGATGGGAGAATCCTAATGTTTTCCAACAGATGCTCCAAGAACAGCTTTCAGATTAAAGCAATTGCAAGAGCAAAGATTCTTCCTTTTCCCTTTTTTCCTGGGGGGTGGGGGGGGGGGTGGGGGGAGGGAGCGCCCCCAGACATTCCAGGACATCACCCCCTGCCCCAAGCACGCAATAAACACTGACAAGAAAAAGTTTTTATTTCCTGGTTCAACTTTTTTTTTTTTTTCCTGGAATATAGACTGAAGAATGGGAATAAACACGAATAAATAACAAAGCGAGGCCGCGCACGCCGGGATGCGCCTGGCTGCAGCCGGCGAGGCTATTGTCTCCCCGCCCTGAAGCCAGCCCCGGCCCGGGCGTCTTTCTCCAGCTCTTTTCCTTTCCCGGCCTTTTTTTTTTTTTTTTTTTTAATTTTCTTTTTTAAAAAGACGTCCCCTCCAGCCCCCTCGCCGGTGACCTTGGCCACCTCGGATGCTCTGATTCCACGCAGCTCGCTCTAACTTGCCCCCGCGCCGGCCGGGCCCATGGCCGCGTCGGAGGACGGGAGCGGCTGCCTCGTGTCGCGGGGCCGCTCGCAGAGTGACCCCAGCGTCCTCACCGACTCCTCGGCCACCTCCTCCGCGGACGCCGGGGAGAACCCAGGTAACGGGCTGGGCGGGGGCCGCGGGCGGGGTCGGGGAGGCCCGAGGCAGGTGGTGCTGGGAGCAGGACCCCGCGCGGCTCCGCGCCCCGCCTGCATTCGGGGAGCCGCGGCAGGAACCGGCGCTCGGCCCCGCGGTTCCTATCCCCAGTCTCGCATGGCTGGGGCGCCTCGGAGCCCTTTGTCCATAAAAGAGCTGATTTCCTGGGTAGAGCCAGGCCCCGCAGCTTCCCCTCCTCTCCGGCTGGTGAGCTCTGCCGTCCCCTCGAAGGGGGCTTCCCTTCCTCGGGTGCTTACCGGCTGGGGGAAGAGAGGCAGACCCGTGGCCGCCTCCGCCCAGCGCCGGTTCTGGGCCCTTCCCTCCCTCCCCACGGCCGGGCCCCAGCTCCGGACGTCCCCGCTTGGGCATCCGCTCCTGGAGGGCAGCGCTCCGCAGCTGAGGCCACCGCGCTGAGGGCTTCCACCGGGCGCCTGACTCCAGCGGGGCCTGGCGCACCTGGGCGCGCTAGCCCCCCGGACAGGTGTGCTGGGCAGAGCCGCCGGCAGGGAGAGGAAGGGCGTGCGCCAGGACAGAGCCCGGTTTCGTGACAGTGTGTGGACTCTGTCCACTCTTCCACCCCCATGGCAGCGTTGATTGTTTAGGTGATAAACCGGTCACAAAGGCGTCTATAGGGCTTGATTGATTACTTTCCAGAGAGGAAGAAAGGCCTAATAAAGCAGGAGGAGGGGTGGGCTGTGTGCGCCTGTCACCATGGAGACGCAGGAAGCAAAGTGATCATTAAAACCTCTCTCCACCAGAAGGCAATTTTCACTTCACAGGGAGAAGTCTGGGCTTCTGAAATGTAGGGTTCAAAAAAAGAATCAAAGCTGGTGTTTTGGTATCAAGCCACAGGACTCAGTTTTGTATCTTAGAGAAGCACAATTGCTTCGTAGATTCTGTTTTGATAACAAGTTGCTTTGCCTGCCTTTGAAGACTTATTCTCTCTAAATGCAACGACCCCAAATGGGGACTCGATCATGTTAAATGGTGGGCATCAAAGTGAAGAGAATCCCTGGGGCCCGGGTGAAGGCTGGCTTTGTGGGGAGGGATTCCTTTACTGGAACACATCAGAGCTTCCCGGTGAACTGCCTAGAGGACCCATTACAGGCAGCTGTGTGGGCACTGGAGCCCCCCCCCCTCTCCCCCCCCCATTTGAAAATTTAAACAATAAACCCGGGCAAGTATTGGAAGATTTCTTTGTTAAGACTATTGACACTGTGTCACTTGATCAAACTAAGGTACCTGCCTGAATAAATCTCTGACTTTTCTTTATCTGGGAGGGCAGGTTAATTTCCTTAGAGTTTCAAGCAGAGGCTGCCATGGCAGACCCTTAAGGCTTTAATTAATCCTTTTACTAGGAATGGGGGATTCAGCCTTCAGCACTCCATGATGGATTGCCTTTCTCTGGGTTGGAGAGGCGCATCCACAACTGTTCCAATCATGGAAGTTGAGTGGCTCCTCATGAGAATCCTTCTCAGCTCCCTTTGTCTCCCTGGCAGTAAAAGGAAGCAAACTTGAAATGGAAATTATGGAGGACTTGGCTTTTTGGCTGTCTGTAAGTTTATGCCTCTGTGGGTGGGAGCGGAGGGTTGGGCAGGTGGTGCCGGTCCATGAGAGAAGGAGGAGGAAGGGCTGGGATGTCTGTGATTAAGTTATGCGTGGGAGGGCACAGGCTTGAGCTCTCCTCTGGTGCAACTGGTCTAAATGGGACCCAGGTAACAGGTGTCAGAGGTGAAAAGTCTAAAATATGTGCAATTCTGAGCAGTAGAACCTTACTAAAAAGCACCAAGCAATTAAGTATTTATGGATTGTGTGAAGCAGATTGTGTTTCTGTTCTGGCAGAAAGAGAATCAGAATCATCAAGTTGGAAGGAACTTGGGAACTTGGTGGAGGAAGGGCGGGCTCAGGGAGTATTTTCTGTAAGCACCTTGCTTGGCTGGCCTGGTGTGTGCCTGCATACCTCTTTTGATGGTGGACTCACTTCTTCCTGATGTAGTGCATGCTTGTCTTTGGGCAGATCTGTTTAAGAATTCTTTTTCCAATGGTTCCAAAGGGTCTGGTATCCATCATTCCTGATGGGATCTTCTCCTGCTGCATGTTACTCAGGGCTTTCAGACAGCCTGGAGTTTTAGGTATTGAAACCACCTCACTCGCTTTTTGAAAAGTCTAGGCCCTTCACCTGCTCTTCCTAGATGGCCTCCCTTATTTGTCCACCTGCTGCTCTAATGTGAGACTCCTGAAAATTGAACCTGAAGCTCCAGCTGTGGAATAACCTCACACAGAGTAAAGAAGCAGAGCTGTCTCCTCCCATCTAAATTCTATAATTTAATGAAAGAGTCCAAGGTTGCGTTCACGTTTTCCCCTGCAAAGGCATTTTTAATGTATCAGTATTCCCTTTGCAAAGACTCGAAGCATTCTTCGAAAGGTGAGCTATGTTTTGACACCTCTTTCTCCCATTCTCCAGAGGTTACCCCTGCTGGGAATTGAGGGGCATCCTTTGGACTTTTCCTAATGTTTTATATACTTGTGTTGCTTGGAAAATGGCATACGGGAATGTGCTGCACTCATGGCTCTTCCATGAGTGGTTCTGCCCCACACTGGGTCTCGGAGATCTTGCCTCATTGCAATATCCATCTCCCTTTCCCTTTTAACACCCACACAGGATGCCAAGAAACATATTTTTCAGTTTAGCCATTGGATATTTGTATTGTTTCCAGTTTTTACCCACTACAGACAACACAGCTGTAATTACCTGGGCACAAACTGCCTTGTACTCACCTGAGAATTTCCTCTAGGGTGTGTGTTTGCGGCTCTTGGGATGTTGAGGCCACAGGGGACCCACATATTTTATTTTAATGATATTGCACCCTCCTAGAAAATGTATGAATTCACACTTTCCGTAATCTATGAGAGTGCCCTTTCTCCAAACCCTTGCCAACACCTGAGATCATCAATCTATTTTTCTCTAGCAGGAAGGGTGACAAATGGTTTCTTCTTGTGTTAATTTGCAGTTCCCGGATTGCTAGTGAGCATGAGTGTCTTTTTGTGGCCTTATTCGTGCATTAAATCTCCCGTGGCCAGGTCTGTGGCCATGGACTGTGTGGCGGGGATGAAATATTTCCCCTAGGCCTGACCTTCCGGCCACTCTCACCACTGCTTCGTTAATGGGCCCGTCTGCATCTACACAATGTGCCTCTCTATAAATCCGCACTCTACACCCGTGAGTATGGTTAGGTGTTCTTCCAAAATAGAAATTTAATCAAAGGTAAGGAAGCATCCCCTGATCTTTCCTCCTTCGAAGGAGCTAATGATCACAAGGGGTTTTGCTTCCTTTTCTTCCATCTGCTCTCAGGTTCTGGGACTAGGCTTCTGCCCCCTCCACATCCTGGGGCCAGCCCTGGCATCGGCCCCAGCACGATGGTGGCCTCCTTCTTGTCAGGTCCCAGGCTGCCTCCTGGGCCTTCCTCAACATGATCCCGTCACTGCTCCTCACCAGCCATCCCTTGTCCCTTGGCTGTCGCTGCCTTGCTCTGTCCTGGCTCCATGACTCTCCAGCTCCTTTCTCCAACTCTCTGGCTCTCAGCTCCAGACCTTTGTGTTCTGCCTGGTCCTTCCAGTCCTTCAGACCTGTGCCCCACCCCAGTGAACTCTGATCTCATTTCTGATTTGCTCCTGGCACTCTTCAACACCTAGGGTTCTTGTCAGTTTCATTCTCTGTGAACTGTCCCTTCTAGACTGGGAGCCTCTTTAGGACAGGGAGCTTGACCGTCACCCGAAGTGCTGCACCCCTGAGCTCAGCACAGAACTCAGATGCAGGAGACTTTCAGTAAGCATTTGTAGGACGAATGTGCACAAGCCCCAGGCGCTGGTGTCTCAACCTATGTGGCGGTGCCTGGCCAGGCAACTGGCCACTCCTGCCAGCTGGATGGGGCCAGAGAATGCTTGGAGGGTGAGCAAAGAGGAGCCAGCAGCTGCGTCCTTCTGCAGGGCCGGGCCGGGTCCAGGTCTGCTTTACTGCCTGGAGAGAGAGATCCTCTCAGAGCATCCTCTCCTATCGTGAGCTACAGACAGATGCACAGACACATTCCCCAGGCCTTGGGCTCAGGGCAACCCATGCTGGCCTCTTCCTCTTTCATGCCGCTCTGCCAGCAGACGGATGTGGGCTTGTGCTGATGGCCACTTCCTTCATCACCTGTGCACCCTCATCACCCACACACCGTCAACACCAGGCTCTGTTCTTGACACCTCCCTCTCCCACGGTCACAGGTCTGCCAGACACGGGCCTCCTGGAGCCCACCTCACTTGTTTCAGGTCTCCCACCCCCACCCTTACCCCCACCCGGGTTTAGCTCCTACCTTCCCTTTCCTGGACAACCTCAACGCTGAGCCTTGGTTCTCTTCCTCTTACCGGTTTTCCTGCAGGACAGGAAGTTTCCAAAATGCAAATCTGGTCTAGTCTCTCCTTTGCCTCAAACCCTCTAATGCTGCCCCCTGCCTGGGCGTGGGAGAGGGCGGAGGCAAGAGCCTCTTTTGTCTGTACGGTGGCTCTTTCTAGCTTCCTTCCTCGAATGTTCTCTTATTCTGGAGTCCTGGGTTCTGAGGATCTCCCTCTGGCCCCTTGTAGAGTGTCTACATGGCTTAATTAGTAGTAGAACTATGCAGTAATTACCTTGTCAGCTTCTTTAGGGTTATTAAAAACATAAAAGCTAGATGCTTAAAAAATACTGAGTTTAAGAACTCAGAGTTTTTTTCTGATTATGAAAGCATTGCCTGTTCATTGTAGAAAATGGATGCTTTAAAATTCCTTTTCCTAGCTGGGCATGGTGGTCACACCTGTAATCCCAGCAGTTTGAGAGGCCTAGGTGGGCAGATTGCTTGAGCCCAGGAGTTTGAGACCAGCCTAGGCAACATAGTGAAACCCTGTCTCTATAAAAAATACAAAAAGTTAGCTGGTTGTGGTGGTGTGCTCATGTAGTCCCAGCTACTTGGGGGGCTGAGTCGGGAGGATCGCTTGAGCTGGGGAAGCAGAGGTTGCACGGAGCTGACATCATGCCTCTGCATTCCAGCCTGGGTGACAGAGGTAGACCCTGTCTCCAAAGAAACAAAATTCCTGTTCTCTGCCCCCCCTCGCCCTAACACCACACAGAAGCCAGTGACAATGGACCCCTTTGTCTTTAGGACCTGCCAGGTACCAGGCGAAGCTGTCAGCATTAGAAAGACAGACATGAGGAAGTCAGGCCCAGGGGCACCCTCCAGCCTCACCTGCCTGCCTCATGGTCACAGGAGCCTGTTTTCAGTACCTCACTTGGTACTCCTGGAGATGATCTCATCTGTTTATTAGACAAACTTGTTTATGGTCTGTCCAATACAGTAGCCACTAGCTACATGTGGCAATTTGAATCTAAATAAAATAAAATAAGATTCTGTTTCCTCAGTTGTAGCCACATCTCAAGTGTGCGGAAGCCCCATGCATCTGTGGCTGCCATACTGGATAGTGCAGATCTAGAACATTCCATCCATGCAGACAGCTTTGTTGGACAGTGCTGCTTGGATTATAAGCTCCCTGAGGGCAGGGCCTTGCCTGTTGTCTTCTTGGCTGTGTCACCAGTGCCAGCACTGTGCTAACACCTGGTAGCTCCCCAATGAATGCTGATGGAATGGATGTGCCAGAGTGATTGGTGTGGTCTTGACCTCTCCTGCAGGAAGGGACCCTCAGCCTCCCTAGTCTCATCATCTCATCCTCTGAAAGGGAGGGTACCGAGCAGAGATAATTTCCTATCCACACAGGACTCATTTATTTCAATTCAGTGAGCTTTCCCAGAGAACCCGCAATGCAGCACACCTGGCCCTTGCCAGAAGGGCCTCTTTGGACAAGAGAACGATGAGATGCAAAGAGATTCTTTCCCTGGAGCTAAATAAATGTGTCCAAGTCCTGGCTCAGCCATGGACAAGCTGTGTGACTTTGGGCAAGTCACTTTACCTCTCTGAATCTCAGTTTCCTTTCATGTAAAATGGTGGGCATTGTTGTCCTTAAGTTCAGAGTGAGTGAGGATAACTGAGCTGTTGTCTCTAACAATAAGTAAATTTTGAGACGCAGCTTTAGGAGGCAGGCACCTCCCCAGACATTCTCCAATCCCTTTGCGGTAATTCCATCTTGTGTTAACAAAGTCATGGCGGCCGTGACCACGGTGATGTATACAGCAGGGAGCGGGAGGAAGAGCAGCCTGCAGGTCGACCCCAGCCCTTCTCTGTGCCTGGCTGAGCTGGTCAGCCTCTCTGAGTTCTGTGAAATGTGAGTAAGAGCAGGGCTGATCTGGCTAGGGGCCAGGCAGGAGTCATGGGACCGTGTCCCTCACTGACGCAGAACAGCTTCAGGCACCAGGGCCATTCTCAGTGAACGGTGGAGGAAAGGGGAGGAGGAGGAGGATGTGGTTCCTGCTCTGATTCTGGATTTTGAGCCCCTGGCTCTAAAAGGCTCCTCCCCTACACTTTCCCACTCTCACCTTTTGTGGAGGCTGTGCCTCCCCTACCCCTGCCTCCCTCTCCAGCCCCAGGTCCACCCAGCCTCGGATGCTGTTCCTCGGCTCCCTTCCTGGCTCCCCAGCTCGTGACTGGAAATCTCCTAGAGTCCCCCCACCTTCACAAGTTATTCCCTCTGGTCTGGTAATTTTGGGATAGCACACTGGTTGTCTTGAAATGGGATTTGAATGTGTATTTTGCGGGGATTGTTGTACTCTGATGAGTTTGTTTCCTTTGCAAGTGTATCTCCAGGGAAGGTGATTTTTAGGGGAGGGTGTCTATCTGGAATGACACAGGTGAGCCTTGTTAATGCTAGTCCCGTGGCATGGCCAAAGCATGCTGGAGGGGACAGTGTAGATAGTGGGTGTGTCCTGGGCCCTCCCCAGAGCTTTAGCCAGGGCAGCATATATGGGAGGATATGAAATGTCACAGGAACAGAGGCAAAAAGAAAAACTTTGAAAAATACAAGTATATTAGTTTGAGACCTTTTCTTATTGAATTTGAGAGCTGGGTTCTATTCCATGCACTAGAAAACTCTTTAACACAGGCCACCAAACTGCAGTGTCTGCAGGGCCAGGACTTCCGCTGTGGGAGGGTCAGGGTGCGTGCCTGCTGGGGCGGAGCTGCTTCTTGCCACATGGAAATGTGGGCCTAGGTTGTTGAGACCATCTTTTTTTTTTTTTTTTTTTCCGAGACAGTGTCTCACTCTGTTGCCTAGGCTGGAGTGCAGTGGCACCATCTCGGCTCACTGCAACCTCTGCCTGCCTGGTTCAAGCAATTCTCCTGCCTCAGCCTCCCCAGTGGCTGGGACTACAGGTGTGCGCCACCACGCCCAACTAATTTTTTCTGCATTTAGTAGAGATGGGGATTCACCATGCTGACCAGGTTGGTCTTGAACTCTTGACCTCGTGATCTGCCCACTTCGACCTCCCAAAGTGCTGGGATTACAGGCGTAAGCCACCGCGCCTGGCTGACCATCCTGTTTTAAGAGTGACACTGGGAATCTAGATTTTTATATGAGATGTTGTGTTAGGTTTTTGTGTTGCTATAAAGAAATACCTGAGACTGGGTAATTTATAAAGAAAAGAGGTTCAATTGGCTCACGGTTCTGCGGGCTGTGCGGGAAGCGTGGTGCCAGCATCTGCTCCCGGTCAGGCCTCAGGAGGCTTCCAATTATGGCAGAAGGCAAAGGGGGAGCCGGCACATCACACAGTGAGAGTGGAAGCAAGAGAGGGACGAAGAAGGGAGGTGCCAGGCTTTTTTAAACAACCAGATCTTTTATGAACTGTCAGAACAAGAACTCCCTCAGCACCAAGCCATTCATGAGGAATCCGCCCCCATGATTCAAACACCTCCCACCCAACCCCACCTCCAGCATTAGGGATTCCATTTCAACATGAGATTTGGAGGGGACAGTTATTCAAACCCTTTCAGATGTGATTTTTAAATATTGGCAAGTTTATCTATTAGGGATTGGGTTGACTTTATGTAACAGAAAACCTAAATAACACTGGCTTAAAGAAGATAAAGGTTTTCCTTCCACCGGAAGTCCAGACAGCATGATGGCGTCCCTGTCGTAGGGTGGGATGTTCAGTGAATTTCATACCGAATTATGGTTGCAACATGGTTGCTTCACCTCCAGCAACAAGTACATTTTCTAGGCAGGACAAAGAGGATAGGGAGAGGCACAGGGGCGTCCACCTGCCGAGTCTGACATTGCCTTCTTGGGAGCCCTGCCCAGTGACACCCACTTATACCTCCTTGGCCTGAGGGCATCAGATGGCTACCCCCAGCTGCCAGGGAGCCTGGGAAGTGTAGCTTTTTCTTTTTGTTTGTTTATTTGCTTAAGATAGGTGTATTGCTATCTGAACCTGCTACCCCTAACAAGAGCAGGTTCAGAGGAAGGGGAGGGTGTGAATGACTATCAGGTAGTGAACTACAGTCTCTGCCATATCAACTTTATAAAAGCACCATGTGACCAAAATAAAACATGTCTGGGAGCTGCATGTGGCCTGTAGTTGCCCTTTCAAACCTCAGATAGAAAGAATCTCATGGGAAGACTGAAGCAGTTTTTATGTTTTGTGCCATTATTAAGAAACTAAAGGTTGGACTAAGATACGTGATCCAAGCCTAAACATTATGTCCATTCAAATTTTATTTAACAATATCCAGGGAACAAGATAGGCAGGGTCACTGGTCTTCATAGAGCCAATCATCCGGTGAGTGATCAACGGCTGGAGTGAAAATGTGCTTATTGTCAACTCTTGTTATAAAAGGAGCCATCATACTTCCTTTTATTGAATATTCCTCTAAACCCTTGAGGTAGGGCCAGAAAGCTAGTGAGGCTGATTAACCGGCCCATGGTCACCTTTATATAAAAGGGTAGCTTAAAGAGGATCTTGAATCCAAGTGAGTCTGAGGCCCGGCCCATCCCTATCTGCACCACCCAGCTTCTGCCTCCCTCATCCTGCACCTCACTGGAAAGCGGTCCTCTGTCCTTTACATGGAATACATATGTGTGTTTCACCCCCATTCCTGGCTCCAGCCATCTAGCTGACAGATGTATACATACCTGTAGTCACAAAAGCACACAGAGGCAGATGTACTCTTTCATTTCCCAGTTCATTTAACCAGAATGGCCACTGGGACAAGGTTTATTTATTCAAAGTCGGGCAAGGCGATGGCAGAGAATCAGCTGTCTGCAGAGTTGTTGAAGGTCCCGTCTTTAATGGGCTGGGGCTCGTGTTCCTGTTTGTTAAAGCAAGTCGGTTGGATGGGTAGCTTGGCAACACACCTTATCTAATGGTCACGACATCTGTAGACTTTGACGTTGATTAGTTGGCAGCCACAAAATGGATCTGCCCTGCACTGAAAACGGGAGCTGTGGCTATACGACTTAAGAAGTGTGTTTATTTTACATACTATGCTCCTGTTTGTAATACAACCCTTTTAAAAAGTCCTCATTGGTCTTGCAATACTCTCCCTAATGAGTTGTATTGTTATGGCATTACTTTTTGGTTCAATTATCTCTTGAAAGTTTGTATCCATATATAGAAAAAATTGTTGCCTTATTGTAATCACTAGCTCTGGAGTTTCAATGAAGTCAGGAAGATACGCCAAAAATGATCTTTCTGCTTCCCTTTGGCAGGAAAGCATTGTCTTAGGCAGCGTTACTCCTGGGGTGACTCTGCATTTCTTGAGTCACATGAGTCAAGTGGTTACTGACTTTGGCACATTTATTGGCCAGGTTTTTTGTGCAAAGCTTCTGAGATCTGATGACGTCTACGGTGTCACGATTGTCTTGTCACCTGTTTTTCGGGGATCTGCCTGGCCCCTACCCCACATTCTTTATTTTCCTGTTATTCTCTCTATATAACCAGAGATACAGGTTTTCCATCGAGAGGGGGCCTATAGAAGTGTTCTTTCCAATCAAGCTGATTTACATAAAAAAGAACATGACTTAGAAATAGTAATAATAATGGGCCGGGCGCAGTGGCTCACGCTTGTAATCCCAGCACTTTGGGAGGCTGAGGCGGGCGGATCACGAGGTCAGGAGATCGAGACCACGGTGAAACCCCGTCTCTACTAAAAATACGAAAAAATTAGCCGGGCGTGGTGGCGGGCGCCTGTAGTCCCAGCTACTCGGAGAGGCTGAGGCAGGAGAATGGCGTGAACCCGGGAGGCGGAGCTTGCAGTGAGCCGAGATTGCGCCACTGCACTCCAGCCTGGGTGACAGAGCGAGACTCCGTCTCAAAAAAAAAAAGAACTAGTAAGAATGTAGTGGTGGTAATACACAGAAATATGCGAAGAAACCATGAAGGTAGCGCTTGGAAGACACAGGCATGCCAAAAACCACAAAGCTGGTGTACAGGTTTCAGTGAAATGGGGAAATGCTGTTATAAATTTTCATCTTGGTCTTGTGGCCTGGCCATGATTACTTACCTACTTGCTGACGCATTAAGCGCTACAGCGTGCATGGAGCATGGTGTGAGGGTGATGCAAAGAGGCGTCGTACATCCGGGAAGCTCATGGTTTGGCTAGGGGCATACCATTTTGACAAGTAAAATGACAGGACACATATGTAATAAGTGCCAGGCCTCTCAAACTTGTCCCTTTCTGTGCTGTATCACATTCATTCTCTGCCAGGTGTCACAGGCTTCTGCAAAAGCAATCTCCAGAACTCAGTGGCCCTACAGCGTTGAGGTTTGAGTCCGTGGGTTTCTGAAGTTTGGCAGGGTCGAAGGTCCAGGCTGGCTCTTCTCCATGCGTCTCTTATCCTTCTTGAACCTGTGGTCTAAACCAGCCATGTTAGTCTTGTGTAGTGGTGAAGATACATGGGACCTCTTAGGGCCTAGGCTGGAAACCTTCACTTATGCTGATTCTGTTAGCCTATTGGCCAACTTCAGATCAAAGGGAGGGAAATACACTTGACCCCTTTGGTTGAGGGAGCAGGAAAGTCATATGTAGATACAGGAGAGGTGGAGAATTGGGGCCAGTCTTGTAATCCACACATTAGGCTTATTTCCCTATGTAGTCTGTGTGCTCCTGGAGTCAGAATCACCTTGGAATCTCCTGTCACCTCTGATAGGGTGATGCCTTGACATTGGATGCCAACAGACAAGGTCTGTGGGGTGCTTGCAGATATGTGGTCTCTGGTGTCAGACTGCCTGGGTTCACTGTGCGGCTTTGGTAGATCTACGTAGCATCACTGATCCACAGTTTTCCCATCTGCAGAATGAGGATTACTTTACTTATATTAATACCCCCTTAGATGAGCAGTCATGATGCTGAGATGAGATGAATTCTGTAAAGCGTTTAGCACAGTTCCTGGGACACAGGAAGATCCTGGTCACCATGAGCTAGCATTCGCCGCCTCCTATCACTGTGGAGAAGCTTTCACCAAAGGCCATATCTTGGTGGATGAGAGCAGGAGGCTCTGATCTGGTGCAGTTTTGAGGCTCCCAGATGCCCTCGTCTCCCTTTGGGCCTCAAGATGCAGGAGGGAGGGTTTTCCTGGCCTGAGCTGCTGGGTGAAATCAGGCATCCCTCTAGAACTTCCCCCCCTCACCCTGTACTGCCCTGGAGCTGGTTCAGGAGTCTGCTGGCATGCACCAGGAAGCTCCTCTCAAGGCATTGCCCCTGATTTCCTAGTAGGTGAACTGGCTTGAGGCAGTCAGAATGCTGAGTTGGGTAAAAGACCCAGGGTCAAAGCTGAGTCTCATTCCGGCTGTGGCCACGCTGAGCTGACCACGAGCCCCTTGGCTCCTTAGGGTTGCCTTTGGGCGCAGGAAGGAACCTGCACGTGGACACTGAGCTAAGGGAGCACGAGCTGTTTGCTTTGGTTAGTTCTTTCCCCTAATCCTTGCAAGTAGCTGGTTCTGCTTTGATGTGAAATAACAAAAGATTTAGGGAAAGTTTATAATTTAGCTCATTTTTTTTTTAATGGGAAGGGTGAGTTTTGGAGCACATTTAATACCATGCCATGTGGGGTAAGCTCAGAGCATTGCCTGTGCTCTCACTCACCTGGGCTGGCTTTCCCCGCTTGCTTCCCCGTTGGGAGTCTAATACAGCCTGTCTTTTCCTTAAGATCATTACTTCAAACAGTGTTGACATTTTAATGTGATTATTTTCCTGTAATATTTTTCCAGCCCTTTTCCACTTGGGGAGTATATTTGTATCCTTTTTCTTTAGGGATTTGTGTTGTTCCAGCTCCATCCTGGGCTGTAGAATAGAGCTATGCTCATAGCAGGTGCATGGTAAACATTGATTGACTCTTGGGTACATGATAGTGACGCCTAGCACCTCTCCTCATACCTATTCCCATGTTCCCGTAAAAAAATTAAAATCGAGGGGGAAAAACCCAAAACAACAACAATAAACAGAGTTCCATGATGGCTTCAGGTTAAATAGTCTCACCCTGTTGGAAATTCCTGGAGCAAGCCAGTGGGCAGGAGCCCGGCTGTGAGTTCTCAGGAATATGCATCACTCAAAGTGAGCCCACACATTTGTTAATAATTGGTCTCTATGTGGTGTTAAAAAATTAACTAATAACAATTTATTCCAGAGGATATTAGCGTAGAGCAGCTATTTTCTTATAGGAAAAGAGGGGTTCCAGTCATTTTTTTTTTCTGTTTTGTTGAACTGATGTTTGCATCTTGCCTGGTGAAATCTTTAGCAAGGAGGAGGTGGAAGTTGTTCACTTTAGCACCCAGGGGCTCAGCTAACATTTCGCGGGGCTGACGTTCTGGTGTCTGTGCTAGGTGCGGAAGGGGAATTAAGCGGCTTCTGTCCACAGTTGAGAGCCTGAGTAGAAAAAAGAGTCATAGCTCATGGTACGTGTCATTTCTCCCTTCATCCCTCCTTCCGTCTCTCCCTCTGTCCTTCTTCTTTCTCCTTCCCCTCCAGCAAATTTAGTGCCTATGATAATGTCAGGGGTGAGGCTGGGCTTGGGGAATAGCACAGCAAACAAACCTGTTGCCTCATCCTCATGGGTAGATAGTCCGGTGGGTGATGGGCTTAGATCCCATCAGCTCACAGGCGAATGCCCCATCCAGCTGTGGGGAGGCCACCCTGGAGCCCTGCGGTCTTGTAGAGGGGTTGGCATGTCTGCGGATCTGAGGGAAGGGTCCAGGGGAGGTCACTTGAGTTAGAGCCAAAAGTGGCTTGGAATTAACTAGCCCAGCAGGGAAGGGAAAGGTATGCTAGGCCGAGAGATTGGTAGTGCAAAGGCCAGGTGGTGGGGGCAGCTTCGGCTGGAGCCAGAGGCAAGAGAGAAGCAGGAGTATGGCGGGATGGGGCTGCAGGGGAGCTGGGAGCCAGACGGTTGGGGCCTCCTGGACTGGGGAGGAACTTGTCTGCCATGAAGGAACCATGGGATGTCTGAAGAGAGGGGTGTGAGTGTGTGCGTGTGTGAGTGTGTGTGACAGAGACAAAGAGTGTGATTGGGCACATTTCCAAGCCATCACTCTGGCTGGCCACCCCGGGTGGAAATGGGTCCCAGGAAGGCAACAGAGTGAGACCAGGGAAGAGGGTGTGGCAGCCACAGATGGTGGAGCCTGGGCTGGAGTTTGCAGAGCTCATTCAGAAAAGGGGCTGGGACTCCATTGCCCGGAGGAAGATCTGTGCAGGAGAGGAGGCTCAATCTCAGCTTGGAAGGGAAGGGCAGGAGAGGGAAGGGAAGGGTATGTGCCATGAGGCACCTACGTGGTGTCTGGGCACCCCATGGTGCAACCAAAGGCTCCAACCAGGACCCTCATGCAGGAGCCCTGAAGGCTGTGCGAGAGGTGCTGTCTCACCCTGAGCAGGGCTGAGAGCCTGGACCTGTTTATAGAGAGTCTGGGGTAGTGCAGGATACTTGGAGAGATTGCCTGGGGTGCCCTAGGATGGACTGTGTTTTCTTCTTTATACATGAGAAGCTGGAAAATGGGAGTTGGACGTGGATTCCTTGGGCAGTTTTTTTTCCTGGCACGATGGAGCAGGGATGCTGGCAGGGGTGGATGTTCACTACCTCCTGTGTGCTTCTCCTACTGTGAGCAAATGTGGAAGGGAGAATTCCTTTATGAAGACCCTCCATGACCCATATCCTGTATAGCCCCCTCCCCTGAGTGTGGCAGGGACCAGCGACTGTGACAGGTTTTGCCTCCATGCCTAGGCTATGTTATATGCACAGGAGACTTTAAGAAAGTATAAGCCTTCGTGGCCCTGCCCTAATCAGGGAAGCCTTAAAGGGGACAAAGTTCTTCCTGGAGATTGAGACTGGAAGCACAGGATGGAAGCGGGGGATGCTGGTTTGAAGATGGAGGGGACTATGTGGCAGGGAATGAGAGTGACCTCTAGGAGCTGAGAGTGGCCCCTGCTGATGGTCAACAGAGAGATAGGGATCTTAGTCCCATAGCTGCAGGGATCTGACTCTTGCCAACAGCCTGAGTGAGCACGGAAGTAGAGTCTCCCCTTGAGGGAAGATGAGAAGGCACCCCACTGACACACCGATTTCAGCCTTTCGGACCCTGAGCAGATGAGAAGGCACCTGGGCTGACACACTGATTTCAGCCTTTGAGACCCCAAGCAGAGGACCCAGTCCTGCCATGTCCTGACTTCTGACTTACGGAACTATGAGCTATTAAGTGGGTGTTATTTGAAGCCAGTAAGCTTATGGTTTTGTGTTATGCAGCAATAGAAAACTAATACGGGGAGGGAAGTTTATTGCTTCCACATTACAGGGGAAAGCCTCAGGATCAGAGAGGTGAAGGGATCGTCCTGGTCACCTGGCTACCCTGACGGAGCTGAGACGCAAAGCTGTGTGGCCAGACTCTGGTGCTCCTGCTCTGTGCTACCTCAGTTTCCTGATCTGTGACATGGTCTGGTCATGGCATTGTCCTGAGGCCGCAGGAGGAGTGGTTCTGGAGGCTGTGCCGGCTGTGAAAGTATCAGGGCCCTTGTGACCATTGTCACCCTCCCTGTTGGCACACAGGACCTGGAGGGGTGCCCCTCCGAGGCCCTCCCTGGCTCCTCACACTCACCCTAACCCCGGTGTGTTTCCATGGTTACTTGGTGGCTTTACTAGTGTGACTCTCAGGCTGGCCCCATATCCACTCCTTTTTATGTGTATTTCTAATTTCCTTTAGAACATTTTTAAACTTTTCACTTTGAAACATTTTAGACATCTAAAAATGTCACAAAATGGTAAAAAATAACTCCTGCGTACCTTTCACCTATATTCCCCAAATAACATCCCACTTAAGTACAGTAAGTCATCAAAAAGAAGAAATTAGCTTTGGTACAATACAATGAACTCATCTACCGACCTTATCTGAATTGAGTCCATTTTTCTGCTAACATGCTTTTCTATCCTGGGATCCACCCAGGATCCCACGTGGCATCCGGCCAGCATGTCTCCTTAGCGTTCGCCAATGTGGGACAGTTCCTTAGTGTCTTCATAGCCTGATGCCTTTGAAGAGTACTTTCAGTTATTTTGTAGACTGTCCCTAAATGAGGGGTTGTCTGATGTTTCCTTCTTATTAAATCGAGTATATGCGTTTTTGGCACAAATCCCCCAGAAGTGATGTCGTGGAGATCCCTAGGTCAGTTGTACCAATCCTGGTGATGTTGACTGTGCTTGCTCAGCCAGGTGTCTCTGCTCTAAAGTTAATACTTTCTTCCTCTTTGTAATTCGTCAGCGTTTTGTGGGAAACCTTGAGACTGTCAGACATCGTTTCTCATCACACCTTTTCCCACCCTGGGAATCTTTGCCTGCCAGTTATCACCATGGTGCGTGTTCAGGGGTGGCTCTCTTTCCGTCATCTCTCTTAAATGTATTAGTGAGTTCCATTACTCACTAATAAAGGAAAGCTTCCCCCATGCTCTCGTGTATTTATTCACCTGTTTACTTACACTAGTGTGGACGCCTGCATGTATGTTTATCCTGTGGAGTAGAGTCCACTGCTGTCATCTTCTTGTTGCTGGAACTGTCCCAGACGTGGCCACTGGGAGCTCCTTTGAGTCGGTGTCTGTGCCAGTGGAGTGCTCCCATCATTGTCTGAGCTCTTTCTTGCTTTCTGGCAGCATAAGACGCTCCAGGCCCCCAGGGCCTCGCCTCTGCTGAGGTGCTTGCTGTGCAGAATTTGGGAGGGTGCTCTCAGGGGCTGTGGGCTCCCACGCCTGCTTCCGCCTCATCCTCGCAGACCCCTGAGCAGGTAGGTTATTTGTAGGTGAGCACCCCAGTGCATATAGACTGATGTAGCCAGGTTCCCCAGGGAGCAGGTGGCAGAGTTGGGGCTTGCCCAGACTCCTGCTCTTGCCCTGTGGAAGGACCTATGAGTCAGACCCCACACAGGGATTAGGTGGGGCCATGCTGGGCAGCCCATGTCAGCCTGGCACATCTTGGCGACTGTCCACAGTGTCAGGGCTGGGAGCATGGTCTTGGCACATGTAACATGCCCCGTTTCTCTCTTTCTTCTGGGGTTCAGGCATATTTCTGGTCCATGATAAGATCTTTGCCACCTTCCTGTCTTTCTTTTTTTTTTTTATTATTATTATACTTTAGGTTTTAGGGTACATGTGCACAATGTGCAGGTTTGTTACATATGTATCCATGTGCCATGTTGATTTCCTGCCCCCATTAACACTTTGTCCTCACGGGTGGCCCAGAACCCTTTGTAGATTTCCCATGGTGGCCTTTCCCAAGTAGGCACTGGCTGGCAGTAGCAGTCTAGCCTTCCTGCCTGCCTCAGTGGCCTTCCCTGCAGGAGCTGTACACAGGTGACAGGGAGAACAGGCCACCGGCCCCTGGAGAGGTGTCGGGGGCACGGTGGGCCATGTCTACCACATACTGTGTGCCAAGCTGGAAAAGAGTTTGGGGGTACAGAGGACAAAGGAAGAGAGGTCACCTCTACAGAATCACATGGCACTTAGTTTGTCTTTCCTCTTCCCTACCCACTCCCCTCCTTTCTTCCCAGAGAGAAGAGGCAGCTCCTGGGAGAAGGCACAGCCTCTGAGACTCACAAGCAGATCTTTTAAGGTCAACTTTGCCATCTGTCTTTTAGGCAATAACCTTCACTATAGCTTTTTCTGCTTATTTTTGTCAAAAGTCATTGGGAGAATGAGTCATTGCGTGTGTATGCATGTGTGTTTGTGCATGTGTATGTGTGTGTGTATGTGCATGTACAAGTGTGTGTGTGTTTGTGTGTACAGGTGTGCACGTGCGGGTACTTCCCCTGATTTTTTTGTGACATAACTTGCCCTCATTTTTTTGAAAGGCTGAAAGGGACTCAGCGTCAGGGCCATGGTGCATCCCCCCTGCAGGGAGCTGGAGCTGGGTGCCTGGAAGCTGGCCTTTGGGTCAGGCTTCAGCCTCACCCCTACTGACTGTGCCTGGCCAACCTCTGTCAGTGCCTTCATCAGACCATGCTTTGGGGTCCTCCTCTATAAACTGGGGGCAATGCTAGTTCCTCCTCCTGGGATGGGTATGAGTTCCAGATGAGGCACGTGACCTTTGCAGGATTTTGACATTACAGTAACGTAACTGTAATTTACCTACTGGTAAATGTTCCGTTCATGTCAGTTAGTAGAATAGAAAGTGCTGGCCCTGCTGACACAGCAGCCATCTCCTGGTTTGCGATGGACACTGTCTCAGGAGGAGGCTGCCGTGTGCCTGCTGCAAGGGGTGCTCCCTGTTTGCAAGGGAGGCCCAGAGATTGCCCCAGCACCTCGCTGCACACAGAGAGGCCATGTGTGTCTCTTGAGGGAGACCAGGGGTTAGAGATGTTTCGGGGCCTGAACCGGGCACCAGCTCCCGTCTGTCCATCTGTCCTGGGCTACTGGGGGAGCTGGCTCTGGCCAGGACTGATGATTGCTGGCACCCACCAGGAGATGTACATCCTGCTTGAAAGCTGTAACTGCTATCCAGAGTGTCTGGGCTTATCCTGTTGGAGCAAAACCCCTGGGCTAATATGTAATCCCATTGTGAAATGTATTTCGAGGAGGGCTTCTACAAGGATTCTAATTTTAGAGCAGCTTTGACCAAAAAATAAATAAATAAATAAAACCCAAATCTTCAGCAAACACTCAGAACCATCGTTCCTGTATGATGTATAGCTTTCAAAACACTCCCCCACCCCTTGGAAATATAGGCAGGGAAGGGAAAATAAATGTTTTTTGTGGGAGGCAGGAGCATTATTGAAAAAAACTCAACAGGCTTTTTAAAACTGGAAAAGTAGAACATGCGCATGTTGAAAAATTCCAGGGCGGCTGGAGACAGGATGGGGTGGGGCAGGTATGTCGGCGCTGCATGGATCAGGCTTGGTCCAGCCCGTGTTATGACCTGCCAGCTGTCTGCTTTTCCTCTTTGGCCTCAGTTTCCTCATCTATAAAATGGGAATTACAGTATTGTCCGCACCATGCAGCTGTTGTGGGGGTTAAATGATATGATCTGTCACATTCCTATTACATGTATGTATTCAACAAACATCGACTGTCTTTTTCATTAGTGAAAACCAGGTCTCTCTGGCTGTGCACCCGTCTCTCGTCCTGAGACAGCTGCTGGTGGCTTTCTTGTGTACGCTGTCAGGAAATTTCTATGCATTCTCTTCTTCTTCGTTTGTTTGTAATATGAAGGGAAACATATGCTAGCCCCTGTTCTGTGCCTGGCTTTTTCCTCTTAAAACTGCATCTGTGGGATATAGAGACGAAGTTCGAAGGATACGTGGGAATGGACCAGATGAAAGTGGGGTGGGGATGGTGACCACTGTCCCTGGCAGAGGAACAGCGGATGTGGTGGCCCTGCGGTGGGAGGGGCACTGTGTGAGCATGGGCTGAACGGCTGGTGCGTGGGGATGGGGAGGTGGCTTGGGCCTGCCACGCGGAACAGGGAAGACCAGGTTGAGGGTTTTTGTCTGTATCCTATGGAATGATGGAGAGCTGCCGACACTTATGGAGCAGAGGGTGACCCACCGATCTGGGACTCGGAAAGGTCACCCCACTTCTGCTTTGGCGCCCATGGGTGTTGTGTAGAGGGGGTGTCCTGTTTTGGTTTCCCAAGAGGGGAAGTGGACCCGCTGGCAGGAGAAGTGGGGGAGAGTGGATGGGAGCTGCTGGTGTGTCGCCTCTCGATTTGGAGGGTGGGGACGTAAGAGTGGGAAATGGCTGGGGCAGTGTCTCTAGAGGGTGGCTTTCTTCGATGTGAGCCTGGAAGTTGGTGAAAATTGCCCCTCTTTTGGTGCTGTCATGGGTGTTTGGATATTTTGATCCCCAGGTCATCTTTCAAGCCAAGTACAGCATGCACCAACCCCTATGTGGCTGCATCCCACAGCCCCTGATCCACTGGTGGACTGCTCCACACCTGCTCCCTGTTGGGATCTCTGTCCTCCTGGGTGAACTTCTAGAGCAGGAGTCTCAAGCTTTAGGGTATATGAGACTCGCCTGGGGTCTTATCTATGCAGCATGCTGGGTCCCTTCCCAGAGTTCCTGACTTGACGCATCTGCCATGAAGCCAGCATGAACATGCATTTCTAGCAAGATCTTAGGTGCTGCTGATGCTGCTGATCTGAGGACACCCTGCTCTGGAGACTAGAAACGTCTCTGGCCTGGTCTCCCTCCCACGCTGCTCCTGTGTAGCCTGCAGGAGACACCTCCTGGCAGCCTGGCGTGCAGGCTGGTCCAGCGCAGTCGCCTCAGTCCCTACCAGGTGGTCTGTGGCACCTTGAGTGCCATTCTCTGGGCCTATCCAAGGAATGTATTCCAGGGTCTGGAGCTGACCTGCCAGAGCCCCCTAACTCAGTCTGATGGAAAGAAGACTTAAAAAAAAAAACTTGTAATGTTAGAGTAATTTAAATTTTACAGAAAAATTGTGAAGCTAGTACAAAGACTTTACATAAACCCCGCACCCTGGTTCCCTTTCATTCTTTTTTTTTTTTTTTTTTTGAGACGGAGTCTCGCTCTGTCACCCAGGCTGGAGTGCAGTGGCGCAATCTCGGCTCACTGCAAGCTCCGCCTCCCGGGTTCACGCCATTCTCCTGCCTCAGCCTCTCCGAGTAGCTGGGACTACAGGCGCCCGACACCACGCCCGGCTAATTTTTTGTATTTTTAGTAGAGACGGGGTTTCACTGTGGTCTCGATCTCCTGACCTCGTGATTCGCCCGCCTCGGCCTCCCAAAGTGCTGGGATTACACCCTTTCATTCTTATAGTAGATTTGTATCGGTAATGAACCACTCTTGAAACATTATTATTAACTCAAGTTCATACTTTATTCCAACGTCCTTAGTATTTTTCTATTGCCCTTTTTCCATCCCAGGATGCCATCCAGATCCCACATGACATCTGGACATCATGTACCTTCAGGCTCTCTTGCTGTGATGCCTTTTCTGACTTTACTTGTTCTTAGTGACCTTAGCGGTTTTGAGGAGCACCTGTAGGGTGTTCTGTAGAATGTCCTTCAATCCAGAACTTCTTTTTAAATTCCTCATCTGCTTGCGGGGCATCTTGAGTCATAGAAATAGATTCTCATTTGTTTTCTTTGTAAATTCTGCCTAGAGCCAGGGTCTCTGCAGAGATCTCTCTGGAATCTGATAGCTAGAGGCCTCAGTTGACCCTGAGGCAGGCCCCATTCCTGTTAGAGAAGGTGCGTGGAGCTGGTGTGGTTGGGAGGAGTGGTTGAGAATGGTCTCTGTGGGCACAGGGTTTGCCCGGCAGGCAGCTGCCCAGTATGGCTGCCTGTGTGGCTGATGTCATGTTCTCATCCCATCTGATGCACCCTCTGCGAGTCACTTTCAGAAACTGGAAGATCCCACTTAATTCTGCTCTGGAATATATTTAGAAATCTATTCATGGCCCTCTCCCAAAGCTGATGTGAAAATTAAGAGATATCATTTGTAGGATGTCATGGCTGTGCAGGGGGAACATGCTGATGTCTCCCTGGCCACCTTTGGCTTCTTCTCTTGCTTAGGAATTTGCCCAACTCCCAATGCCCATCTGAGCCCACCTTTCCCCCCTCTGAGCCCAGTTTTCCTCCTCTCACCCCAGTGTCAGAGTGGGCACATCCTCACCGCGGATGCATGCAGGCTCTTCCTCTGCATGCACCGTCTCTGTCTTGCGTGACAGCCCGGGGCTGTTTCTCACCCTTGTTACGCTGGGGTTCTTGGCTGAGAGCTCCTGGGCAGGGACTGACGTTGAGATGAGGCTTCTCTGTTCGTTTCTGGCTGGTTCTGGATCTGGGTGGCATTTGGAGGGTGCACTGCTAATATCTGTGACCGCATACCTCAGGGTTTGCGGTGAGGGATGTGGAGATTTCTGTGCTGCAAGAGATCTTAGTGCTTCTATTGTGCTGGGGAGAGGCCAGCCCATCTTGGGGTACCAGGGCTGGACCAAACTTTAGAGGGCACTGACCCAGTTGTTCAGAGCCAGAAATATTATTTGCAGTCCTCTGCAGGGAATTTAAAAATGAAACCAGTCTGAACTCTCCCTCCAGAATTCATGGTCGTCAGCCATTCAACAAATGTTTACTGGACACCTGTAAGCCTGTCACCGTTTTTGGAGTATGCATATAGCTATGTATGGCAGGTTGCAGTGACGACTGATGTTTCTGCCTTCACGGAATGAGTAGTCTTGTGGGATGAGGGGAAACAGACAGCATAGAAATAGATGTATGATAGGACTCTAGGTGGTTATAGATGCCTTGAATGATGATAAAGTGAGGCTGGAGGAATGAGACTGGCAGGGAGGAGAGCCCAACTGTCTGTGATAGATGGTCAGAGAGGACCTCAGAGCAGGGCATCTGTGCAGAGACCAGGCAAAGTGAGGGAGCTGGTCATGTGACTACCCTCGAGAAGAGCACTAGGGCAGCAGGAACAGCAGGTGCAATGGCCCTGCAGCAGGCATGTGCTTGGGAGTGGGAGGAACAAGGAGACCAGTGAGGCTGAGTGAGTGATGGAGAGGGGCAAGTTTTGGATGCCCACAATGCCAAGAGGTGGCCAGGGGAGGATCCCAGGGAGGTGCCGAGGCCTGGGGGAAGACTTAGGCTTTATTTTCAGAGCTGCCCGTTGAAGGAGATTTGAATGGCTGCAGTGCGAGATGAGATTGTGCTGGGCAAGGGAGGATTCGAAGGTCATTTACTCAGAGATGCTGGTGGTTTGGAGCAGGTTGTTCACAGCAGATGTTTTTTGTGCCTGCATCACAGCTCCTTGGACCAGCTCTGCCTTGGTCTTCAGCTGTGGCTTCAATCAACCAGCATGTTGGGTGATGAGCGCTGTATTGGAGCAGGTGGTTACACTTTCAGGAATGCTGCAAGCTGGCCGCAGTGGGAAGTATTTACACCATGGCAATTGGCAAATGTAAATATCAGCTCCCTTATACCACCCAAACACTTTCCAGTACAGCACAGCCATGAGCCTGGTGCTGTGGATATTCTCCCAAGCATCAAAGTGCAGCCAGAACATGAGGGGAGCTAATGTCTGAAGGACAATCCTCAGCTGATAAAATGGGAGTAAACATCCCAGGCATGCATCCTTTAGGTGGGTGCTTCTTGGAGCTTTCAGAGAATGCAACCTTGCTGCCTTCAGCTGGGACCTTGGAAATGCACCTGTGTGTGGGTTTGCCCTTCCTCCCTCCCTCACCCTCCTTGCTCCCTTGCTTCTGCTTCCTGAGGTGTCTCCCAAATAAGCTACCTGCACCTAAGCCCGCCTGCAGCTCTGCTTTTAGGAGAATCCAATTAAGATGGTGGTAGAGCTAGGTGTGGTGTGAGAGGGATCAGATGGCTGGGATGAGACAGAGGAGTCCTGGATGACTCGAAGGGTTCCAGCCTGAGCAGCTGGAAGGATGGAGAGGTTCTGGTGGCAATGGGGAGGAGCCATTGAGATGAGCAGGATGGGGGTTGGGCAAATTAATGCTCTGTTCAGCTTTGGACAGGTTCTGTTTGAGAGACCGATCAGATCCCCAGGTGGAAATTGTACCTGGAGTTGGGGAGAGGTGTGTGGTTGGATAGAGATATCTGGGACTGGACAACACTGATTAGGTCAGGCGCCCACCTGCCTCTGTCACTCGGTTGTGCCCTCCTGCTTAGGAAGCATCTGTGTATCCATGTATGTGTCTATCATCCATCTATTTATCATTTATCTGTCTTTTTTATTTATTTCTCAATATATCTATCATCTATAAATATATCTATATTCTAGCATCTAGCCATCAATCTATCATTTATCTATCTTTATTTATGTATCAATATATCTGTAATCTATTTTTCAATGTATCTATAATCTATCATCTATCTGCTAATCGATCATCTACCGTTATCTATCAATCTGTGTATCTATCATCTCTCTCTCTATCCATCCATCCACCCATCTATCCAGGCAGTGCTTGCTTCCTTCTGCCCCCTCCTTAGCCCATCCCCACCCAGGAAAATTCTTGTCCCTGCTCAAATGCCTTCAGTGACAGGAAACTCACCAACCTCTTAATGCTGAAGCATAGAAGTTTCCAACTCTTGTGGCCACTCTAGAATACTGTCCTCCAGGGACTGTGTTGCTCTCTCATGTCCTCCTCCCAAGATTTATTTACACTCCTCACTTGCCAGGAGAGAGTACTTGGGAGCTCCGAGCCATGCGTGTTCCCTGGCAGGGTTGCCTGTGTGCTGGGGAAGAATGGGCCCAGTCATGGGATGGAGACGCCCCCCAGCTGCAGCCCTGGCTCCCGAGCAGAAGCGGCTTTGTGCTTCTCGGGGACAAGGGTTGCCATTGAGGCAGGCCAGGGATGCTGTGCAAGCTAGCGATGGCTGCAGGCTGAAATCAGGCATTTCACAGAGAGCAAGCGCTGCGCTGTCCCCGCAGCCTGCACGTGAATGGAGGCTTTGGCCCTCGGAGTGCAGCCGTGCATGGGGCCACGTGCAGGCATTTCTGGCTCCTGGCTCCTGGGGAGAGAGGCAAGCCCTGTTCTCTCTCTGAGTTCACAAAAACACAAAGAAACACAAAGTGCAGGAGAGGATCAGTTCATTCTCCAGACTCCTGGTTGGTATCAAGACCTCCCCTGTTTCCTGTGCTCTGGAGGATTCTCCATAGTACCTGCTAGGTGGGCCAGAGAAGGATGGATTTGTGGGACCCTGGAAGGCTGGGAAAAGGACGGAGAAGCCACATCCCTGTGCCGGGAAGAGCCACGGAGGTTAGATCTTGTTTTTTGTTTGTTTGTTTTTAAATACAATTGTTTACACTTTCTAAACTTTTTTGAAATAATTTTAGACTCACATGGGAGTTGTAGAGCTTCCCTCAATGACAGCATCCACCTTTCCATGGTTCACTGATTGGCACCAGGAGGTGCATGTTGGTACAGTGATGTTAACTAAACCAACTAAACCAGAGGCCTTAGTGAATTCCACCAGGTTTTGCAAGCACTTTTGCTGTTTTTTTCAGTGAATAATTGTATGAATTTTTATCACATCTATAGCTTCACAACAACCAGGTGAGACTTGACTTTTAAATAATGAGGCGCCAGGCCCCTTGGCTCCTGAGGTGGCATGGGCGACGTGTGTGGATGCTGGCTGGATGCCCACCTGGTTCCTTTTCTCTACATTGTGCCCCCACCATGCTCTGGTGGCAGGGGCAGCCTCCTCCTGGCCCCCAGGCCTCTGCTTCTCCGGTGCCTGTGGAGGCTCAAGCCTTTGCCCCACCTCCCTTCTCCCCAGGAAGGCCCTGGCTGCCCGAGAAGGCCCAGCCTTCCCCTTCTCCCTCCCCTGTTCTGGCTGAGCTCATCTCCTGTGGCTGCCCTAGCATGTGCTGCAGACTGGAGGATTCCACAGCAGAAACCTACTCTCTTGCAGTGCTGGAGGCTGGAGGTCTGAGATCAAGGTGCCAGCAGGGCAGGTTCCTTCTGAGGGCTGTGAGGGCAGGACCCGTCCCAGGACTCTCTCTGTGGCTGTGAGTGGCCACCTTCTCCCTGGTTCTCTTCACGTGATCATCCTGCCCTTCCAGGGTATGAGCTCCATGCCTGTCCCCTGAAGATCTGGAGGCTTCCATTTTCTGTTCCTTGTCAGACAATGGAGCGGAATAAACACGGTTACCTCTCTGGAATTGGAGCTTAGTGCTCATGAAATAAAATTCTCTTAATCTCACAATTGTCCTCAACACAGTTGCAGTGGGTGGCACCGAATGAGTGTCCTGCTTGTCAAGACAGCCACTGTGGCCTTCCGTCTTCCCACTGTGATGGATGGCAAGTCACTAGAAGGAAGCACCCAACTCCCCGTGATGGCATTAAATGACACCCGTGGGTGTGGCTGTAGACTGGGGGTTCCGTGCAGCCAAGGGGTTTCCATGCAGCCAAAGGAAAGAAGAAACCCTCCTGCAGAATGCATGAATACAGTGCCAGGTCCTAAAGCCCAGCCCACGGGTGAGTGTGTCCTGGTGGTTGCCACTTTCCAGTCAACTCATTAGTGTCAATCATGAGACTGATTTCCTGGCAGTGTGAGATGATTTTAGGCAGTAAATGAACTATTAATTTTATAGAGAACGTTCATATCAGGTATATGTCTGTTTAATTTTTCTTTTTTCTTTTTTGAGGTGGAGTCTCACTCTGTTGCCCAGGCTGGAGTGCAGTGGTGTGGTCTTGGCTCACTGCAACCTCTGCCTCCCAGATTCAAGCGATTCTCCTGCCTCAGCCTCCCGAGTAGCTGGGATTACAGGTGTCCACCACACCTGGCTAATTTTTATATTTTTAGTAGAGATGGGGTTTCACCATGTTGGCTAGGCTGGTCTTAAACTTCTAACCTCAGGTGATCCACCCGCCTAGGCCTCCCAAAGTGCTGGGATTACAGGGTTGAGCCACCGTTCCCAGCCTGTTTAATTTTTCATTAGAAAAATATTGCATTTCCATTAAAGTAGATGTCAAGTTTTCATTTTAAACTTTCTTAAGAAAACGTTATATTCATTTTAGACCAAGTGGTTCTATTAGAGCAACATCCATAAGAGTGGTGACGTGTGAGTGAAGTTGGGGAGACACCGGGTGGTGCAGTTACCCAGCACCATCTAGGGGAAGTGCCACTGGGGTGGGAGTCCTTGCACAGAGGCAGGGTCCAGTCCTGGCCACCCTCAAGATGTTGACTCAGAGGCAGAGGGTTCTTAGGCTTATCAAGGAAGCTCTAGGATTCTCGGTGTTCTAGGGGATTTGAGGAGGAAAGTTACACCTGCAGGGTAGACAGGGGTGGTTGGAGGGATTTGGTAAAATGTTCATGAGGAAGGGATGGGTCTGTGGGGATTCTGGAGTTGAAGTGACCACCAGCAGGGATGCTGGCATGTGGAGCCAGCTTCATGACTGTTAGCTGTCATTGTGGAATGGAAGTCAAAGTGTGGGTTGAGCAGGGCTGAAAGAGGCCTGGACCTCCCTTACTGGGAGAGAAGCCATGCTCAGGGAAGAATGCCCATGGGATAAAAGTCAGGGGCAGATGCCCACCTTAGGGGCCCTCGGTTGCCGTAATTATCAAGACGAGGTCCTTGGATAAAGTCTGGTCCGGCGCCTCTGAAACGTCTATGTGCATACACGTCACTGGAAGTCTGGTTAAAATGTGGGTTCTGACCCTTGGGTAGGGCCTGAGACTCTGCATTTTTAATGAGCTCCTGGGGCATGCTGCTCCTCAGATGCTCCTCTCTTCTGTCCCCTAGCCAGCAGCAGCAGACAGTTAGTGCCTGCCTTTCTGCAGGGACAGGGGAGGGAGGTTTGTTTGCAGTGACAGTTTTTGGGTAGCTATGGAGGGAGGAGAGAGGTAGGACTTTGTCTTGGTCCAGTTTACAGGGGGCTTGACAGAGGCAGGAGGGGTGGGCAGGAGTTGCCAACTTTTATATTTTGGTCAACTAGGGATGTTTAAAAACAACAATGAAGAACAACCCGAACATCCTTGGTTTTACAATAGTATAATAATAACACTATCATCACCAGTATTTCCCAAAAGAAATGGAATTTCAAATCCAAGGCGTCAGGAAGGCCGTATCCTCCAACAGAGGACAGTCTTTTCAAGGACACAGAGCCAGACCCCAAAACGCCTCACTGCGTTGTCCTCATTTTTCAAGGGACTTGGGAAACGTCACCCCAGGCTGGCATGGATGATTGGGCTGAGGCATGGGGGCTGCTGCTGTATGAACGGGAATGCCTGTGGTCCTCAGAGCTGAGGTCTGTGTTCCCAGAAGCTGCCGTGGAGTGGCATCTGGCCCCAGCCTGTGGTAGCCTCTGTCCTTTCCCAGGAGGGAGGTTGCCAGGGCCTGAGCAAACACTGACCTAGAGTGTGCCTGCTTCTGAACCTGCCTCCCCATCGTCCTCACCTTGCGGTGTACGGGACGTGTGGGGACTGTATCATCTGGGCTGTGGCTGGCGGCCTCTCGTCTAATGCTGCCACATGGCCTTCATAGGCCATGATGAGCCACGGGCAGTGCTGACTCTGTTCTACCACTGGTCCAGGTTCCTGAGATGGTCACATCTGGGATGTGCTGGCGTTGAGCACCAAAGCTAGGGGAGGTCCTAGTAGCCCACTCCTGTTCCTCAGGCCCCTTGCATCTGCTGGGAGAAGGCGTACCTCCTCCATCTCTATCCACGTGGAATTGGCCATCATCCTGCACAGTCTCTGCCCCTGGTAATTGGTTCTTAGATGGGCTCATGACTCAGCCTTCACAAATGAGAATCTGTTCTAGAACTTCAGTTGGAGCTTTTGGAAAGAGTTGTTTTCCCCCCCACAAGAAGTCACAGAGCTGGTTGGCTGTGGGCTTGGAGTGCTGGTGGCCATTTTCCCCAACCCAGGTGGAGCCAGAGAATGGAACCAGCCCAAAGGAAAGCTGAGCAATGACATTTTGAGGGTTGATTTCCCAATGGCATTATTTGCATCCCTGGATCCAGCGTGTGTGAAGCTAGTGTACCCCCAGGCTTCTCAGTTAAACACTTCCTCCCTTTTAGGTTTCAGCAGCTTTGATTGGGGTTCTGCCATTTCTGATTATTACGGGGACTTAGAGGAAGGAAATGGATTTGCCCAGATCACAGGGCTCATGAAAGTGCCCAGGCTGGAATCCAAATGCCCACCTACTTTCCCTCACATCACTCTCCCTCGCCTGCTTTAAGTGCATGCCCAGTCCCAGGGAGATCTTCCCATCACTCTTTGCGGATTCTGCCTAACTGAAAGTTCTCGAAGCTGCTTCAAAGTGGAGTATCCTGGTGTTTCCCGGGAGGGTGGTTGCCTAGGTGCTGAGAAAGACTGATCTGCAGTGCTCTTGCTTTTGCACTTCCATCCCCTACCTTGATCCTGGGGTGCACGAGGCAGGAAGGGGAGGAGTGTGGGAGTTGATGGGGAGATGAGAGGGGACATCTACCCATGGCCTCTGCTTCTGGGAGGACCTGTCACACTCCCAGTGACACAGCGTGTGCTAGAGATTAGGCTTTTTTCGTGAAAGTAGGGTTTTGAAATATAAATCATTCTATAAAGACATACGCATACGTGTGTTTATCGCAGCACTATTAACAGTAGCAAAGACATGGAAACAACCCAAATGCCCATCAATGATAGATTGGATGAAGAAAATGCGGTACATATACACCATGGAATACTATGCAGCCATAAAAAGGAATGAGATCATGTCCTTTGCAGGGACATGGATGAAGCTGGAAGCCATCATCCTCAGCAAACTAACACAGGAACAGAAAACCAAATACCGCATGCTCTCACTTGTAAGTGGGAGTTGAACATTGAGAACACATGGATACAGAGAGGGGAACAACCCACACCAGGGCCTGTTGAGAGGTGGGGGTGGGGGTGAGGGGAGGGATCTTAGAGGACAGGTCAGTAGGTGCAGCAAACCACCATGACATGTATACCTATGGAACAAACCTGCACGTTCTGCATATGTATCCTGTTTTTCTTTTGTTTTTGTTTTTAAAAGAAATAAAATAGAAGCTCACTTGCCTGGATACTTTAATATTGCCTGGGTTTTTGTGTTGTGGAGGGCTCTGTAAGTCATGGAAAAGGTATTCTCAGGAGCTGCTAATGACATATTTAATTTTAATAATGAGTCACCCATGCCCACAATTTATTACCTCCTGTGGCTCTAGACTGTGGTTCTTTGAGTGGTATAATAGGGCGGAGGTTAATGGATAACACAATTAATTATTTATGAGGTTCTTTCAAAGCCAAAGACTTTGTAACAGATTAACTAATAGGTTCCTAAGTTCATTATCATTTTGATTTTTCCAACGAATATTTTCTCCCAAACCACTCAACTGTATAACATTACTGGGAAATGTCTAATTTTTACATGATTCCTCTGCTCGGTTTAAATACTAATGTTCTGCTTACCCCGTCACTGTTCAGCACCCAGCTTTTGGTCTTCACCTTATCGCCTGGGAGATAGATATAATGGATTCAGATGTTATGAGCCCTGGAAGGGTTTGTAACATAAGGCAGTATTTTAATGCTTTAGGGGCCAGAAATATTTAAGGCAATATTTTAATTCTCACGAGGGACGAAGTGTTGTGGTCGCAGGTGCAGCCTCTGAAATCAGGCAGAGCTGGGTGTGAATCCCAGCCTCTGCACTTAGGTTGGTTACATCACCTCTCCAACTCAGTTCCCTCCTTCATAAAATGGGCACACTAGTAGTATTAACCTGGTTGCATTGCAGTGAAGATTCAATGAGAAAACGCAGGTAAAACACTTAATGTGGTGCCCAGCACAGAGTAACAGGTTAGGAGTGTTGGCCGTGAACGGTGGTGATGGTCATCTAATCACAGCCTGGAATGAGGAGGAGCAAGCCCTCACCCTGGCCTGCTGCTCCTTTTTTGATGAAATGCCTGTGGTTGTTGTCACACCGCAGCAACAGAATTGAGCATTTTCCCAGAAAAATTTCCCAGTCTGAACTGTTTACTCTCTGGCCCTTCATAGAAAAAGAATCGCTGCTCCCTGCCCTCAAGGCAGCCTCTTGTGCTTTTATCTTCTCGGGTCTCCTTTCAGAGGCCTCATTATAGGTGAGCGCCATCCAGCAGAACGTCCTGTGATGATGGAAATGGTCTAGGTCTGCGCCATGCAGCCCGGGATTGCGCCGCTGGCCACAGATGGTTGCTGAACCCTCAAACTGTGGCTCGTGCAACCTCAGAATGGAATTTTTAAATTTTACTTAGCTGTAATTGATTTAAATTTAAATAGCCACCTGTGGCTAATGGCGACCACGTCGGGCAGTGCAGTGACGCCACACCAGCTCAGAGTAGAGAAGCAGTCACCTCCATTCCAGCATCCTTTCTGAGAGTGCCGGGTGGAGGGTACTGGCTTTGGCTGAAATAAAGGAAAGGGAGAAGGCTGCTCCTTGCATTTTCTTTTTCTGTTCTTTTTTTTTTTTTTTGAGATGGAGTTTTGCTCTTGTTGCCCAGGCTGGAGTGCAATGGCGCAATCTGGGCTCACTGCAACCTCCACCTCCCAGGTACAAGCAATTCTTCTGTCTCAGCCTCCCAATAGTTGGGATTACAGGCATGCGCCACCACACTCAGCTAATTTTTTTGTATTTAGTAGAGACGGGGTTTCACCATGTTCATCAGGCTGGTAGCGAACTCCTGACCTCAGGTGATCCATCTGCCTCAGCCTCCCAAAGTGCTGGGATTACAGGCATGTGCCATCATGCTCGGCCTGCTCCTTGCTTTTTATTATGTTTTTGCTGATTCAAAGCATCTGTAATATAAAAATTGAACTTACTCTTTTGTGTGAACTATTTGGTAAACATATACAAGCATGAAGAAAAAAGTTAAGATGTCTTAATCCCATGCTGTAGAGATAAAGGATTTTGGGCAGTACATTCGCTGTCACTTTCAAATATTTGTATGGCGCATAAGAGGCGAGTCATAATGTCTGCATGGGGTGTGCCCCCACTTTTCTGCTGGAACAGGGACTACACAAAGCTTCATATGATCCTGATTAATGGCTGCAGGGTGCTCGGTGTGCAGTGGCCTCTCTGGGCAGGTCTCCGGGCTGCACGCAGTTGGGGACTGTTTTCAGCTGCTCAGTGATGAGTGTCCTTGCTGTGAAGTATTTCTGTGTTTTTCATGTTTGTCCAGAGTGGCCATGAGGTCCTCCTAAGAGACTTTGATCAATGTATGTTTCTACAGAAAATGTTAGAAGCTGCTGCTCCTTCACGTTAGCTAATGCTGGATCTTGCCCATCTTTCTTCCTTGTGCCAATCTGCTGGCGAAAAATTACTTGTCTATATTTTCATCACTTTTATTTATTTATTTTTTTAAAAAAGACATGTTCCCAGAAGTCACTGCTTGGAAATATCTCTGGTCATTTTTCTTGCTTCTTTTAGTTTCTGGGTGAGGCCAGTGGTTATAAGCCAGTTCCTGAGTCTTCGGACAGTTTAATGGGGGCATGGATCAGGTCTGCAGACAGCAGACTTTGATAGCACTTTGATTTAATGAGGGCCTACTATGAGCTTTGCAGGTTTTATCTCATTCAATATTCATAACCACCTGAGGAGCCAGGTGCTATTTATCCCCATCTTACAGGTGAAGAAACTGAGAACTCTCTCAAGTCCTGGTGGATGAGGGACATAGTCTGGGTTTGAACAGAGCATGTGGCCACCTGAGCTCACACTCCTGGTCAGCACACCATGGGAGGCATGGGGAGGGGAAGGGGTACGGGAGATGGCCAAAGACCTGGTCTGGAACTGGGCTCTGCTTACTGGCTGTGAGGCTCTGGACAAAGTTATGTGACCTCTCAGAGCCTAAATTTCCCCAGCTCTCAAATGGATATCAGGATATTTACCTTGAGGTTGTTGTAAATAGAAATGGAGATGTGTATGAAGGCCCTGGCACAATTCCTATACTTCACTGATGCTTGATAAATGATGGCTGTTTTCTGTACTATTAGCAATGATTATTAATACAGTGATGAAAAACACAGAGCAAAGATGATAAACAGAAAGTGTCTAGAAGATAGTTGCTACCTGAGAGTTAGCTATTATTTATTCTGTTAATATGTTACAGTGTAGATATTTCTACATTCAGTAACATCATAAGCAAAGAAGACTTTGCTTGCCAAGGCCCCTACTGAAAGCCCTTGATGGCTACAGGCTGTTATCTCACCAACACAGACTCTGATCCAAGGTGACCAGGAGAATTTTAGAACGATCTAGGCAAGGAAATTGCCGTGCTTCCAAAGCAACCTGCTCCTCATGCTCCCTGTGGGGCTGTCTGCCCCAGCTTGCCACACCTCTGCAGGTTTGTGGCTTTGTTTCCTGTATGGGGTCCCAAGGTGAGCAGTACCTTTGTTTCCTGTATGGGGTCTGTTCTGTGTTCAGAAGCAGGACTCAGGGCTGCTGGAGCTGGAGCCTCTGAATCCTCGGGGTTCTCCCACAGCTCCTGACCAGCTCTGCTAGAGCGATGTCTCTGGCAGATGCCTTTTCCCTGTTGCCCTGTGGTCTGGCCTTTCTGCTGTAGGTTAAAGAAATCACAATGTGGGTAGGTGGCCTAGTCTGTAAGTGTGTCCTCTAGTGACCTTTGTTTTACCTCTAGCCATGCTTGCTGTTTGTCTTTTTGTGGGATTACATAGTTGGCCAGGCCAAAACATCTTAGCTCATACGAATTCCAAGTTCACAGCTGGTAAAAATGCCGCAGATTAAATGCTCCATAGAAATTCATGTCTATAATGGATGCATTTCTCCTGGGAATTCACTCCTTAAATAGGATGACCCTATCATTGACTCCTGTCCCTACCCTCGACCCAAACGTGAACAAATATGAAATGATCCTTAACCAACCAACATACTAGAATAAAGACACAAAACATTAAAAAAAAAACACCAACAAACAATGAGGAGGGAGGAGTCATTCTTTTGCAAAACTTGATTCCCTATTGTGGTTGATGTGGCTGCATTCTTTATGCTTGTTGAGAAGTTGCTAGAAGACGGGGTCAGTGGTGGTTCTATGAGGGTGGCTACCATTTTTCTTGAGGGACTGCTGTTATCTGGTAAGCACATAGTTCTTTACATACTTTATCTTCCTGAAGCCTCATGAGAGCTCTAAGAGGTTCCCATTATTGTTATCCCCATTTTGAGCGTGAGGAAACTAAGGCTCAGGGAAGTGTGGGAATAGAAAACTACATGGCTAGGGGCTGAATCCAGGCTGTTTTGCTTCTGGCCCCAAGGTCTTAGCCCCAGTGCATCCACTGGGGCTATTAAATGCTGCCTGGGTTCCTTGACACCTGCACCACTACCCCTCCTCCCACCAACCAGATGGGGTTCGCTGGTATAAGCTGTCTTAGCATGTTGAAAGTGCTTTTGTAGTACTTAGAAACACTGTCATTTAATTGCTATTTAGGTTCTTAGTAGTTGTAGCTATGTTAGATGGGCCAAGCCATAGCCTTCTGAGGACAGGGACAGTATCCAGTTTGTTATCCATCCCTTATCTATGCCTTATACACAGTAGGGTCTCAATAAGTGCTGGGTGGATGGATGGGTGGGTTGATGGTGGATGGATAGATGGATGGATGGATGGGCGGGTGGGTGGGTGGATGAATGGATGATGGATGATGGCTAGGTAGATATATGGGTGGATAGGTAGATGGGTGGGTGAGTGAGTGGATGGATGGATGGAGATTGATAGATGGATAGGTGGATGGATTGGAGAATGGGTGGATGGGTGGGTAAATGGATTGATGGATGATGGCTAGGTAGATATACCAGTGGATAGGTGGGTGGATGGATGGGTGGGTGGATGGACGGATGGATAAATGGAGATGGATAGATGGATGGATGGATGGATGGATGGATGGGTAGATGGATGGATGGGTTGATGATGGCTAGGTAGATATACGAGTGGGTAGGTGGGTGGGTGAATGGACGGATGGATAAATGGAGTTGGAGAGATGGATGGATGGATGGATGGATGGATGGATGGGTAGATGGATGGATTGGGTGATGATGGCTCAGTAGATATATGAGTGGGTAGGTGGGTGGATGGGTGGGTGGATGGATGGATGGATAAATGGAGATGGATGGATGGATGGATGGATGGATGGGTAGATGGACGGATGGTCAAATGGAGATGGATGGATGGATGGATGGATGGGTGGATGGATGGATGGGTTGATGATGGCTAGGTAGATATATGAGTGGGTAGGTGGGTGGGTGGGTGTGTGGATGGGTGGATGAGTGGGTAGAAGTCCAGGCAGCTGGAAGGACAGTGGTGTAAGGACAGGTAGTTGGAAGGACAGCCATTTGAAGAGGAAACAAAGACATAGTATTTGAGGGGGGAATTATCTGCACAGCCCCCAATTTGCTGACATTAGCTCCTGGAGAAAGGAGCACCTGCAGGATGATCATTTCACACCTGTCTGTTCTTTTCTCTTGGCCAAGAGGACCTCACAGCAATGCTCTGGTTACAGTCAGGGGAAGGCTTTACTGACCACACAAAGTTCCAAGAGGGGACAAGCATGGTGTGACCTCCAGTCAACTTGATTCTCTCATCTTCTCCCCACCTTCCTACCTTGGGCCTCTTCTGGGCTGGCCAATTGAAAGAGAATATTCATAAAGCTGACTTTGAGGAGTCTTGGGAGGCAGGCACAAAGATTATTGGCATTGAGTCCCAGTTCTATAACTTACTAGCTGTGTGGCTTTGGGCAAGTTAATCCCTCTCTCTGAGACTCAGTTCCCATCCTGATGCCAACCTTGGGTACTACTGAGGGAGGAGGGGAGAAAGGGGATGCACATGGATGGAAGGCAGTAGCAGGTATTAATTCCCCTTATCTGACTTTCCATTTTACTACCTTGATTTCCTTTCTCTTAGACTCTTGGAAGAGACGTACTGTGCTGGAATATAAATTTTTGAAACCTGTTCTCTTTCCTCCTCCATATTCTCTTTCCTCCTCCATATTCTCCATGATAATGCAGGAAAAAAACTTGCAAACCTGGCCATGATGCCCCTAGGCCAACAGAGGCTTTCCTAGTTCCAATTCTGGCATTGTGAGAGAGAGCTCTATGGAATAGCGAAAAACAGGCACACTTCATCCTGTGCATGCTGGGGTTGAGGCTGTGAGGTGTGCAACAGGACAGTAGAGCATAGCAGACGGGTTGATGAGCTGTGATCTGGATTCAGACCTACTTGTCTCAGACCCTGGGTCAGCCCGTCAGCAGCTGAGCAATCTCGGGAAAGATTCTTAACCTTGGATGGTTGGTAGGATCAAGTATAGTCAGTGTAGAGATGCTTAGCTCACCACATGGACTCAGGACATGTCAACTCTCCCTGCTTTGGCTATAATTACTATTCTACTGTCAAGGAACTTTCTCTCTAGTTGGGCTAGGTCATGTGCACAGAAGGGTTGGAGGACAAGATGGTAAAGAAAGATTTCTCCAAAGAGCCTGGTTGGATGTGAGCTGGATAGAGCAAGGCTGGAGAGTGCAGATGCCCCTGGGGCCAGGCGGTCTTCAACCAGTCTTGGTGAGAAATAGTAGTTCCACTCAGCTTTGAGGTGCAGAGACATTGGGCGGGGGGACTGTAGCAACCTAAACTGCTCCTGCCCTGCCTGCAGAGGATGATGCTGTACAGCCCTGCTCATTATGATGACATGGGCATGTGAGTGACTGTCAGCTCTTTGGTTTTGAAGAGAATTTGGAAGTCTAGGTTTCCATGCATCAAACAAGTAGTAGAGAAGGCAACTGTGGGGAGAACCTAAGTCTTGTTTCTAGAGAGATCATAGGGTTGTAAATTTTACCTTGCATCTCAGAGAAGGGCAGTGCTATTTTAGATTAGGGAGGTTGCAAATGTGATGAACTCCAAGAACACTGACAAATACCATTATCATTGCAAAAGAATCTTAAATGTGTCTTTGAAAATCAAGCATTTGGCTTCTAAGTTATAAAAATGGACCAAAAATGAAGCAGTAGAGTAGGGACTCATAACCAAATTTATGCCATTATTGTTACAGGTTTCTTTTACTGTGTTTCTCTCTATATATATGCACATCTATATAAATATAGATACATAGATATATGGGGAGAAGATATAAATAGAGATAATGTATGCGTATATATATATATACATATTATATTTGTCTGGGTTCTCCAGAGGGACACCATCAATCAGATATAGAGATTTATCTATTGCCTATCTATTCATCTATTTATTTATCTGTTTACCAGTCCATTCATCCATCCATCCATCTCTGTTCATCTGTCCATCCGTTATCGTATCTATCATCTATCCATTCATCCATCCATGTATGTATGCATGTATGTATGTCTCTTTCTCTCTATCATTTTCATCGATTCATCCATTGTCTATCTGTCTATCTATCTAGACGTATTAGAAGGAATTGGCCTATGTGTTGTGGAGTCTAAGAAGTCCCAGCAGTCAGCAAGCTGAAGACCTGAGAGAGCCAATGGTGTAGTTCTAGTGCGAGTTTGAAGGCCTGAGAAACAGGAGAGCTAATGGTGTAAATTTCAGTCTGAGTCTGCAGAAGACTGATGATTCAGCTTGAAGACAGATCGAGAGAATTCTTTCTTATTCCGTCTTCCTGCTCTATTCAGTCTCTCAATGGATTGGATGAGGCCCACTCACGCTAGGGAAGGCCATCTGCTTTACCCAGCCTATTGATTCAAATGTCAATCTCATCCAGAAACTCCCTCATGGGCACCCAAAATAATGTTTCACCAAATGTGTGGGCACCCTCAGGCCCAGTCAAGTTGACACATTAAATGAACCATCCCATGCATATCTATAGATGTGTGTGTGTGTGTACGTTTGTGTATATAGAATATATAATTATCCTGTTAAGGATGTCTCACAGCCTTGAGGCAGAGATTAATTGTGACCTGGTGGTTTCCAGTGTTTCTGTATGTACAAGTAAATTATGCAGCAACGATACCCTAGTCTCATTTTATTAATTGCTCTTCTGTTAGTCTGTTTAAAGTCAATTAAACCTCCCAAGGCCCCTCACGGAGGAACCTCTCACAAAATCATTCTCTGTCACTTAGGAATCCTGAGTGGATGACACGTGGCTGTCCTAGCTCCTGGGGAGGGTGCAGACATCTCTGTTGGAACTCCTGGGTCTGTGGGTGATCACTGGCTTGCATTTGGCAGTGGCATGGCCCGTGGAGGTCCGGATGTAGAGAAGGCAGCCTTTCTGCAGAGCGTTAGAATTGGGGAAGAAGTGGTCAGGATTAGAGAGGAAAAAGAAGACTTGGACAGGACAAGCATGCCACCCCAGCTTACCCTTCCTGTAGTTTCCTGGACTTTTGCAGGGTTCGGTGGACAATTAGTTATCTGCTTGCTTAGTTGATATCTCTTCACTTTTATTTCTTTTAGACTTTTTTTTTCTGATTAGAACAAAAATTATATTTATTGAAAATTCAGAATACATAGAAGATTATCAAGAACATCTAAAGCATTCACAAATCCCCCCACCCCCACCCCAGAGATAACGCCTGTGGCTACCTTTGTGTGTGTTCCTCCAGCACTTTTCCTAGAGAAACATTTTTCCCGTGTCGGGATCGTTCAGTCTATATCGTTTATTAAATTAATATATCAGAAGCTTTTCTCCACACTGCTTACGACACTTGGGACCAAATGCTCTAGAATAGGGATTTGCCACCGTTTATTTTCCCATTCTGCTTTCATTGGAAAATGAGTCTGGCTTGAGGCTTTTGTTTGCTTCTTTCTTGCTATAGTAATTGGGATGGACTTAAGGCTGTCTGCCTTTTTGTGTACATCTCTGATTATTTCTTTAGGCTAAATTCCTAGAAGCTGGAACCCGGGGCAGAAGGAATGAAGATTGGAAACACTTGGTGCATGACAGCAACTTGCTGTCCTGCCAACATTGGGGTGTTTGCCTACAGAAAGAGCTCTCTGGTTGAATCAAATAATTTTAAGAATTTAATTCCTCTTCTTTGTTTTTTGTTTGTTTTTGCTTTTGAGACAGAGTCTCGCTCTGTCGCCCCGGCTGGAGTGCAGTGGCGTGATCTTGGCTCACTGCAAGCACCACCTCCCAGGTTCACACCATTCTCCTGCCTCAGCTTCCCGAGTAGCTGGGACTACAGGTGCCCACCACCATGCCCAGCTAATTTTTTGTATTTTTAGTAGAGACAGGGTTTCACCATGTTAGCCAGGATGGTCTCGATCTCCTGACCTCGTTATCTGCCCACCTCGGCCTCCCAAAGTGCTGGGATTACAGGCATGAGCCACCGCGCCCGGCCTAATTCTTCTTTTAAAAGTTGGGGATCGGAGTAAGGTGAGAAGGTATCCTGCACAGCATCAATGCACACAGCGCACGTTAAATGAGTGCTATTCCACTTCATTTGTAGTATTTTTTTCCCATTTGTGGGAACTACATTTGTGCCTGACTTCCTTGTTGCTTTAAATGAGCCTTAAGGAAGCAGTGTTGGGGGAATTCAACACACACAGAGCAGTTGGTCTTTATTATGATTTTAAGCATCTTGTTTTCATGTGAGCACCCCAACTTTGCCTTTTGCTGAATTTTGCAACAAGTTTTGAGTAATTCTGCACAAAACAGTGCCCTTGCTCCAGGAGGAGAACAGACATTTGCTCGTTCTTCACAGGATAATTAGACTCTAAAATTAGAAGGCAAACACTGCATGTTAAAATGCATCTGAATAAAATCCCAGTGGGAGAATTAATCCTTCTTGGCAGTGCAGGGGAACTTGGGTGCACGCCTGATGGAGCGGCGAGAAGCTGAGAGGGAGTGAGGCAGCCCCTCTGCGCGGAGTGTTCAGGGCAAATGCACGGGTGCTGGTGACGCAGTCCCTTTAGTTGTCTAAAAGTATTGGATTCTAAGTGAAAAGGGGGATGGGGATAGAAAGCCTTCTGCCACGCCTCCTGTAGTCACAGTTTGGATACCCTGTGAAAGTAGCACATAGGCAGGTATTCGGTCCTGCTTGGCGTTGTTTGGTGGACTTGTTAGGGAACACTGCTGGCTATGTTTGAGGAAGGAGGTGGAGCAGAGAGGGTTCAGGGCTTAAGCGGCGTCTCCTCAAGGGCAGCAGCAGACCTGGAACGTTCCAGAGCTACCCCTGCCTGCATCTGTCCGTCTTGCCAGTACACACTGAGCAACTGCTAAAGGTTATGGATGCAATGGAGGGCTTCTGGTATAGCGGGGAGGAAGAGGCTCCATTATGAAGTCAAAGGCCACTGCGTGCCTGCAGTGTGCGACACAGAGCTAGTGGTTGCAGCACCCTGATGGGCAGAAGCCTCCCTCACAGAGCTATGGCGATGGAGAAGGCAGCTGCAAATCAAGTCATCACCAGCAAGGTTATAGTAAAAAGGGAGTGATGTTTGCTGTATATCTAGGGAAATGTGTGTGTGTATTGCATTTCGAAGTGAACAACAGTTTTGAATTAACTTCTATTTGTTGTGATATAAACAACAGATATAAAAAGATATAAAAGGAAATAAACAGTGACCATGACATTGATTGTTCAGTTTCAACACTATCTTCGGGTTCCCTAGTCCTTGTCCTCCCTCATTCGCCTTCCCCACCACTGAACTGTAGACTCCAACAGGGGGCGGGAGCTGAGTTTGTTTTTGCTCCCAGCTGGGACTCCAGGGTCTAGCACTGGCCTGGTGCTTAGCAGCCTGTAGCAAGTATGTGTTGAACGGGCAAATGTATACTTTGGCGGTATGAGACAGAAGCTGGTGGTCCTGTGCTGCCTGTGGCCAGAGCAGCACTTCCAGCATACGGGGCCAGGACACATTTGCCCTGGTGTCCCCAGGCTGCTCCAGGCTCAGGCTGCACCTCCTGGGGGCCCTCCCTGCACCAGCCTGGCGGTTCTCTGTCGCTTCTTCTGCACCCTGCACCTTCCTTTTGTGTCACATCCCTACCTTATCACTGCTCATTTGTTGGCCAGTGTTTTTAGAAGATCTCTTTTTTTTAAATTTCAGTTTTTATTTTAGGTTCTGGAGGTACATGTGCAAGTTTGTTACCAGGGCACATCGCCTTATGCTGAGGCTGGGGCTTCTGTTCATTCTGTCACCCAGATAGTAAACATAGGGCCTGATAGCACGTTTTTTAGCCCTTGTCCCCCTCCTTCCCTCCCTCCCTTTCTCTTTCGGAGTCCCCTGTGTCTGTTGTTCTGGATGTTTGTGTATACTCAAGATTTAGCTCCCACTCATGAGTGAGAATAGGCAGTATTCGGTTTTCTATTTCTGCGTTAATTCGCTCAGGGTAGTGGCCCCCAGCTGCATCCATGTTGCTGCAAAGGATATGATTTTGTTCTTTTTTATGTTAGCAGATCTTTTTTTTTTTACCCACTCTCTGATTCTCCATGCGTGATGAGTCCCCCAAAGGCAGGGCTGGGTTAACCTCCCTGGGCCCAGAGAACAGGTGCTCAGTATTTTTAGAATGAACAAAAGTTCTCTTGTGGAATCATGAGGGAGGTGGAGGGAGGAAGGAAGGAGGGAAGACCTCTGCCCTGGCTCTTTCTCCTGCCTGAAACAGCCTCCCTCAGATCCCAGCCTGCGGCGCCTTTCTCATCACGTGTGTGTCCGCCCCACACCGCCCTCCCTGGCCTCGGAGGCTAAAGCGCTGGCCCCTGCCAGCCTGGACCTCTCCTCGTCCTGCTTGATTTGATTCTGAGCGTGTTCATCACCATCTGGACATATGTTATTTATGCACAATTAAATGTTGCTTATATTGCATATAAAACATAAATTTATATAATGATATACATGTACATATGTGTGTGTGGCGTGTGTGTGTGTGTGCATATCCCTATCGACACCACCAGAATATGTTTTAATGAAACCGTCATGTTTTAATGAAAACAGAAAGCCTTCTGTTTCATGTCGTGATGCTGGAATGAAAACAGTCTCTCCCAGCATCTAGCTCAGTGCCTGGCACATCATGAAAGCTTAATAAATACGGCTGGAATTAATGAATGAGTTTCTTTCCCCTCCCCCGTCCTGTATTTTTAATAAGGCTGTTGAGCCTAGGGCCTCTGTCCTCTGCTGGTCACTGTCATCACGCAGCCCCACTCAGGAGGCCTCTGGCCCCGTTCTGCCTGGAGTGTTGGCAGGTGGCAAGGGTTGTAAGCTCCTGCCCAGTCCCGTGGGCAGTTCGAGGATCTTACCCCCAGCCCCTGCTATTCTGAGGGGACCTGTCAGTCATTCAGCCTCCAGCCAGTCCCTGGGGATGTCTGAGGGAGGAAGTAAGGCTCAAGTCCTGTGAAGTGGGCGGCTCCTGTCATCCACAGCCGCTGCTTATTAGCTGGGGCCCTCGGTAAATGTCCTGCCAGAGCTGGGCTCACTCTGGCCTCCTTTGTATACCTGGGGGCAAGGTTTAGCTATTCAGCAAGGGCTGTTTTAAAAAATTGGGTTTGTTCTGGATATTACAATACCTTTTTTTAAAAGACCGCAAAGAAAACTACATTTTCTTGTGACTTTTACAATAGGAGCAAGTTAAATTTTCCTTCTTCACTGAGTTGTCACTGTTGCCTTTTTTTTTTAAAAATCAGTTTTTCCCTGTCAAAAGAAAGTACCTTACCATGTGATCTACTGAAATATAGGAGTTACAATGAACAGTGTGAAAATGAAGGTTGTTTGTCAGTCCTTCTTGCTGACTTTCTCAATCTGGGCCCAATGTACCTGGGAGGCACAGCCAGAGCCCAGGGAGTGAATCCGATTGTTCAGTAGATGCAGTTCCCCAGTTCAGGCCCTGCAACTACCAGTTCAGGCCTGGAGGGGAGCATGCATCCCCCAGGAACGTGACTCGGAGCTGGAATCTGACCAGGCATAGGAGTTAATTGGGCCTGAGGCAGGGAGGGTGCTGGGAAGAACATTCTAGGGAGAGCAGACAGCATGTATGTGTGCACACATGTTCTGTGGCAGAAGACTGCGTGAGTGTTTGGGGAGGTATGAGTGACTCTGAAAGGGTTTTTCCCAGTGGAGCACAAAGATGCCCGTGTTGTGGGAGGAAGCCCAGGGTGGGACCAGGAAGGGCTCATTAAAGGAATTTTTGTCTTTAAATGAAGAGCAGCAGGAAAGCCTCTGAGGATTTTAAACATGGTGGTTGGAGTTGGGCAGATCGGCTTGGCAAAGATTTGATGACTAGGGTATTAGTCTGTTCTCATGCTGCTGATAAAGACATATCTAGGACTGGGTAATTTATAAAGGAAAGAAGTTTAATGGACTCACAGTCCCACATGGCTGGGGAGGCCTCACAATCATGGCGGAAGGCAAAGGAGAAGCAAAGGCATGTCTTACATGGCAGCAGGCAAGAGAGAGCTTGTGCAGGGAAACTCCCATTTATAAAACCATCCAATATTGTGAGACTTACTACCACGAAAACAGTATGGGGGAACCACCCTCATGATTCAATTATCTCCATCTGGCCCCACCCTTGACACGTGGAGATTATTACAATTCAAGGTGAGATTTGGGTGGGGACACAGCCAAACCATATCAACTAGTGTGGAGAGGCCAGTGTGGAGTTCAGGGTACCAGGTGGGAGGCCCCCTGAGGTTGGGGAGGATGGCGCAGGGCAGCAGGTGGCAGCCAGGCCCTTGGGGGTCCATTGGCAGGACTGAGCAGCAGGGTGTTGGAGTGACATGCAGGTGGGGATACAGTCCTCTTCATTCTTATTCACGTCTTTTCTGTTGATCCCTTTCTGTCTCTTTCCCCACTAGTTTCCTGTGTTCTTTTGATCCACAAGCTCCATATTTCCTGAAAGAAATGAATGCCATTATTATCACATACAGCCACACACCCACCCTGTACAAACTCATCTCCCACAACGCCCAACTCCCTAACATGGTTGCCTAAATCAGAATTAGGGTCCCTGGATTCAGGTCCCAGTCCCACCCTTATTGTGCTTGTGAATCTCAATGAGGTGCTTGGCCTTTCTTGGCTGGGTTTCCTCATCTGTGAAATGGGGGATTTTGCACTGTTTTATTTTTCTACTTTCTGCCAGCATTGAAACTTTCCATAGGACTTTACTTCATCTAGACTATTGGTGTAGGAAAACATCCTTTTGGTTAATGGATAGATGTTGTAGGCTAGATGCCTTCCCTCCAGGAGGTTCCTCATCTTATTAGTGAAGATTCTTTAGTTGCATATGGCTTTAGTTGTTGTTGAGAAACCAACCCAGACTGGCTTCACCATCAAAGGTATTTATTGACTGACACCGTTTTGTGATTAGTCCAGGGGGAGTTTGGCTTCGGGCCCATTGACCACAGGGTCTAATTATACTGTTCACCATTGCTTCTCAGCCCTCTCACTGCCTGGTTCTCTGCTGGCCTGCTGTGAGGCCACATTTCCTTCTCCTCTGTTCCCCCAGGCTCCAGCCATTTCGAGGAAGGAGGTGAATTTCTCTTTCCTATTAGTGAAGAATACCAAAGCTGTGGGAATCATATCTTACTGGCCTGGAGGTGGTCAGCTTCTTTCAAATCACATGGCCTGATTGGGCAAGGGTAGGTCCCTTGAGGGAAATCAAGGTGCTGTAACCAGAAAAGGTTGTGATGGCAATTGGGTAGGAAAAAATAAGTCCATCTCAGAGTCTTTAAAAAAGATCTTTAAAATCTCCTCATGATTTCTTAATCAGCAAGAGGGTGGCTTAATCTGTTTATCCCAGAGGCGGGGGATGGAGGGTCAGGGAGGGGTTGACCTTCTGGGGCTGATGATAGCATTTGTTTTTCTTCCCAGTCCAGGCTTGCGCTGACCTTGGGACTTAAGGCAGGGCCTGTCCTTTCCTCTGCTCAGCAACATCCATCACTGCCGTGTCCTTTTGGCACTAATTAAAGAGGACACACTTGGATTAGGAAAATGATGGATTGGGTTGATGTGATTCGATGTGAGGTGGAGTTTATGAGTGACAAGCTCGCCCTTAGAGAAACCACCTCAGAGTAGCCACAGGCAGCCTGCGTCCCCCATAGGAGAGGCTGGGACGGCTTGGCAACCACCTCCCCCAGAACACCTGCAAGGAAGAGAGAGACCTGTTGTTCTGGCTTGGAAATGTCTATGTTTACATGATGAGACTGGGAATATAGGCACTGAAGCATCAGTTTCCTTTGCTCCATCTAGATCAGCGTTGTTGATGGATGAGTATGGTAAAGATTTGGATGATTTTCCCCCAGAGTTTCCATGCCGGACAATTGTTCATTTACTTGAGCTAATTACTGAAATTTTTTTTCTATGACTTGGCCTAATATAAAAAAAAGAGGCTAATGAGAGTGAGGTTTTATGGTAAGCATATTGAAAAGCAAATAGCAAATAACCCATCTCTGAAATTGTTATAAGGAAAGTTATTATGGTAATGGTTAGCGCAAAACAACTCTATTTAATGCTTGATGCTTATGCAGATTCCAGCCAAGGTATGTGTATTTTTCTTAAAAAGATTTCTTTAAAGCATGTGTCTTAATTTAATGCTGTTATACACCGGCACATCTATTAATGAAGTAAATTCAACAAAGAGTTAATTATAAATAGCAGCAACATGTTTTCTTTCTTTAAATATTGTATATATTTCATGTTGTAACTTGGGGGATAAATTATACTAGGTGGATTTTGTGGTAATATAAAGGACAGTTGGAATTTTATTGAGTATTTACTTTTATTTAGTTTTGAAGAGCTTCTGCATACCTCAGACTCTCAAAAATCATTCTGTTAGAGTCACAGAAATTCCAGTAAAGCACTCAGATGCCAATACAGACTGATTATTTTGAAGACTTTTTTCAGTTCATGGCTCAGTTAATATTCAATGGTGTATTTTCTATAGTTTAAAAGTATCACTGATAAGTTGGGAGTATGCCTTCCATATAAGATACAAATTGTCCCTAAGCACTCAAAGTTTACTTTACATGTTAAAAATAAGAAACTAAGACCTTATAATGTGGTTATAAAGGTTCCTGTTTTTGCCCTGAAGGTCCAAAGGTAAATTTGGCACATTTGTCAAAATATAGATGAATAATGTATATTATTAATATAAATTAGTAATAATGTATATTATTAATATAAATTAATAATAATGTATATTATTA